>NC_069505.1:319412418-319702418 GCF_027579735.1 Bombina bombina
GTGTGTCAGTGTCAGTGTGTGTGCTTTTATCTGCATGCAGCATGTGTGTCACTATGTATTCATACAGTTGTGTGTGTGTGTGTCAGTGTCAGTGTGTGTGCTTTCCTCTGCATGCAGCATGTGTGTCACTATGTATTCATACAGTTGTGTGTGTGTCAGTGTCAGTGTGTGTGCTTTCATCTGCATGCAGCATGTGTGTCACTATGTATTCATACAGTTGTGTGTGTGTGTCAGTGTCAGTGTGTGTGCTTTCATCTGCATGCAGCATGTGTGTCACTATGTATTCATACAGTTGTGTGTGTGTGTGTGTGTGTGTGTGTGTGTGTCAGTGTGTGCTTTCCTCTGCATGCAGCATGTGTGTCACTATGTATTCAACAGTTGTGTGTGTGTGTCAGTGTGTGTGTGTCAGTGTCAGTGTGTGCTTTCATCTGCATGCAGCATGTGTGTCACTATGTATTCATACAGTTGTGTGTGTGTGTCAGTGTGTGTGCTTTACTTTGTATGCTTCCTGGGGTGTCACTTGTGCACAGTATGGTTTGTGTCCTGATCCACTGCACCTGATAACACGACGCATTGTTCCAGATGACTGCCGATTGTTAGTGAGTCATACAGCAATTTCCAGCAGGGTGGCATGTTCAGGACTGCAGATTCTATTTCCCCCACAATATTAATATGAATGAAATAAAAACGCAGAAAGGGTGTCATTCTGCTGAGGGATTGTGTTGAACCAAGTCGAAGTCATTTAACTGAAAACAGCCTTTTATTTTCCAGTAATTCAATACATACAGCCATTCACTATAAATAAAAAAATATATATATATAAGCCTGGCATATTCTTGAAGCAGTCTTCTACAGATATCAATTATATATAAATTTGCCGAGTGAATTGGCTTTTTGTGACGCTAATTTGTTACATCTAATGAGGTGAGAATGGCTAATTATTTGAAGCCAAGATAAGTGAACATAAAATCATAAACTATTTTAAACTGAAATTCTGACATTGTTATAGATGTAGGTAACCGAAAACAGCTTAACTCAGCCAATCTTCCCCATTTACACCACACGTCTATTCCTCTATCTCTCTGTCTCTTCTTCTCAATTCTCATATTTAGAGGGACATGAAACCCAAAAATTTTTCTTTCATTATTCAGATAGAGAATACAATTTTGAAAAACTTTCCAATTCACTTCTATTATTTAATTTGCTTCCTTTTCTTGTTATCATTTGCTGAAAGGTTTATCTAGGCAAGCTCAGGAGCAGCAGAGAACCTAGATTCTAGCTATTGATTGGTGGCTGCAAATATATATAGATTGTGATTGGCTAACCCATGTGTTCAGTTAGAAACCAGTAGTGCATTGCTGCTCCTTGGACAAGAGAATGCAACAGATTAGATAATAAAAGTACATTTGAAAGTTGTTTAACCCCTTAATGACCACAGCACTTTTCCATTTTCTGTCCGTTTGTGACAAAGGCTATTTTTACATTTTTGCAGTGTTTGTGTTTAGCTGTAATTTTCCTCTTACTCATTTACTGTACCCACACATATTATATACCATTTTTCTCGCCATTAAATGGACTTTCTAAAGATAGCATTATTTTCATCATATATTCTAATTTACTATAAAAAAAATATATAAAATATGAGGAAAAAATGGAAAAAAACACTTTTTTTTAACTTTTAGCCCCAAAATCTGTTACACATCTGCAACCACCAAAAAACACCCATGCTAAATAGTTTCTAAATTTTGTCCTGAGTTTAGAAATACCCAATGTTTACATGTTCTTTGCTTTTTGTGCAAGTTATAGGGCAATAAATACAAGTAGCACTTTGCTATTTCCAAACCACTTTTTTTCAAAATTAGTGCTAGTTACATTGGGACACTGATATCTTTCAGGAATCTCTGAATATCCCTTGACATATATATATTTTTTTTAGAAGACATCTCAAAGTATTGATCTAGGCCCATTTTGGTATATTTCATGCCACTATTTCACCGCCAAATGTGATCAAATACAAAAAATCGTTCACTTTTTCACAAATATTTTCACAAACGTTCGGTTTCTCACTGAAATTGTTTACAAACAGCTTGTGCAATTATGGCAAAAATGGTTGTAAATGCTTCTCTGGCATCCCCTTTGTTCAGAAATAGCAGACATATATGGCTTTGGCGTTGCTTTTTGGTAATTAGAAGGCCGCTAAATGCCACTGCGCACATACGTGTATTATGCGCAGCAGTGAAGGGGTTAATTAGGGAGCATGTAGGGAGCTTTAAGGGGTAATTTTAGCTTTAGTGTAGTGTAGTAAACAACCCAAAGTATTGATCTAGGCACATTTTGGTATATTTCATGCCACCATTTCACCGCCAAATACGTTCAAATAAAAAAAAAACTTTAAATTTTTCTCAATTTTTGGTTTCTTACTGTAATTATTTACAAACAGCTTGTGCAATTATGGCACAAATGGTTGTAAATGCTTCTCTGGGATCCCCTTTGTTCAGAAATAGCAGACATATATGGCTTTGGTGTTGTTTTTTGGTAATTAGAAGGCCACTAAATTCCGCTGTGCATCACACGTGTATTATGGCTAGCAGTAAAGGGGTTAATTAGGTAGCTTGCAGGGTTAATTTTAGCTTTAGTGTAGAGATCAGCCTCCCACCTGAAACATCAGACCCCCTGATCCCTCCCAAACAGCTCTCTTCCCTCCCCCACCCCACAATTGTTCCCGCCATCTTAAGTACTGGCAGAAAGTCTGCCAGTACTAAAATAAAAGGTATATTTGGTGTTTTTTTTTTTATAGCATATTTACATATGCTGCTGTATAAAATCCCCCCTTAGCCCCCAACCTCACGGATCCCCCATCAAACAGTTCTCTAACCCTCCCCCTCTAACTTAATGGGCGCCATCTTGGGTACTGGCAGCTGTCTGCCAGTACCCAGTTTATTAAAATAAATGTGCTTTTATTATTTTTTGGCCTTTTTTGCCATTTTCTGTAGTGTAGCTCCCCCCCCCCCCCTCCCTCCCAGAACCCTTCGATTGATGATTACATTAAAATCCCCCCCCCTTTTCTCCCAATTTTGAATGATATGTTTCTGTAGTGTAGCAGTTCCCACCCGCTCCCGCCCCGTGCACGCGCCCACCCGCCGCCATCGTGCACGCGCGCGTCCATGCGCGCCCCCGGACACTGCCGCCTCCGATCCCGCCCCCCTCCACATCACAGGCCCTTGGCAGGCCGCCCACCCACCTCCCTGCCTTGCTCCCACCCACCAACGACGCTCCGGTGCAGAGAGGGCCACAGAGTGGCTCTCTCTGCATCGGAGGCTTCTAAAGGGGTATTGCAGGATGCCTCCATATCGAGGCATCACTGCAATACCCTCAGAGCTGCTGGAAGCGATCGCAATCGCTTCCAGCACTCTGTTAGACAACTGACGTACCAGGTACGTCTATTGTCATTAACTGCTTGTTAATGCATGACGTACCTGGTACGTCAGTTGTCATTAAAGGGTTAAAATTGCTTTCTCTATCTGAATCATGAAAGAACATTTTTGGGTTTCATGTACCTTTAAGGGACATTCCGGGTTAAAATTTAAATGCACATAGATGAATTAAATATTTGAATAGAAAAATATTTGCAATATACATGTATTTGTAAAAATTATTCTAGTAAAATGTATCATTGTTTTAGTATTAACATTTTTCTCTGCGTGTGCGCGTGAAGCATAGCTAGATATTCTCAGTTTGCCAGCATTTTAAATACTGCAGTTGCTCAGAGCTCCAGTGGGGATTGTAGTATATCAGCCATTAACAAATTGAGTCATTTGCAAGTGACTCATGAGCAAGTGCTGTGTTTAAAATGCTGCTGCACGGAGCATACCTAAATACACGTTTGAAATAGCTATAGCTTATAGTAGAAGCATATTTGCTAATACATGTATATTACAAAAATGCTTCTATTCAAAACTGAAATGCACCTATGAGCATTTCAATTTTGGCTGTAATGTCCCTTTAACTTTGTTTTCTAACCCGAGATGCTTATTGTCCACCTTTTATTACCACCCACCTCTCAGGACAGACTTTTCTAACTGCTTCACAATCAAAAGCTACTGTATTGGGCTTGAAACAACCTCTACCAAAGTAACTATGTCCACTCCACAAGAATGAACACATGCGCCCAATGTCAATCCACACTCACTCACAAATACAGCTTGCCACAGAAGATACGTTATCTGATTGGTTATCATCATCCTAGTGTACTTTATAGATCATTTTTACTCACTGTTGCGCTCCCCTCTACTCCTGAACTAACCCTCATAAAAATATTCAAATTCCATTGAAACAGACATCTTTTTAATCATTCCTTAAACATGCACTGTTTAAAATGAAAGGACCATTAAAACACAGTAGAATTACATAATCAACAGATGCATAATAAAAAGATAATGCAAACTCCCTTAGTCTGAATTTCAAATTAGTAGTAGATTTCTTTAGAAAAAATTCACAGTTCCATTGTCATTTCCCCTGCATCATGTGATAGTCATCAGCCAATCACAAAAGGGATATACACATATACTGTGATAGGGCATGGGTGATAGCTCAGCCTTCATACCACCATGTACATTTTTACAACTGAGCAGTCATATTATCCCCTTGGTTGCCAGTAACATATGCTTCAATAATTTTAGATTCTTGGTTACCAGTAAGGCATGTACTCATTAGTGATATGACCCCTTGACGGCTAAAAGAACACACAACAATGATTTAACACCCTATTGCCTTTAACACATATAATAGAAAATATACAGTGTCACTGAGGAATAGGAGGAAGCCTTTTGCATTTAGTGGATATTTATTGGGCTTTTAAAAAGTGTCCAGTATTTTGTATATATTTTACTGAATAGCCTGCTAATACACTGGACTGTACAGTTGAATAATGGACACCTGGCAACCCTATTTTGATAATGGAAGTGAACTATAAAGTTGTTTAAAACTGCGTGCTCTATCTGAATGATTAAAGTTTAAATTTGACTTTTGTGCCCCTTTCTGCTTGTCCCAGCTTCCTACTCCATCTACTACTCTATCTCTTCTCCTATTCACCTCTAAACTCCTTGAAAGGTTTAAAGTTATCATTGTTAGACTGTTCTGGCTTTTATACCTAATATTTTACAGATAATGCAAACCAGTGTGACAAAATGACCCACTTACTGCCAGGTGTAAATGTATTTTGTTTCTATTTATCTCTCTAGATCTACCTGAGTTGATACTGCTCACCTCCCCTCTAGCTTCAAACTCTCTGTTAGCATTTGTGTTTGTCTAACTGTACCTTCAGTGTATGTTTCTCGAGCACACTCTTCCTTTGCACTATTTTTTGTCAGGGTGCCACAAGGCTCTGTAAGCTGATGACACAAAAATCAAACCCTCTCTGAACAAGACCTAACCATTATCATCTGTTTATCCATTATCTAATTCTGGATGTTTTCTTATTACTTAAATCAGCAGCCCTAGAATTGTGCTCCTTACACCAGGGGCATAACTAGACCTTACTGGGCCCAAGGAGAAAGGTTGTAGCTGGCTCCTCCATTTCAACAGCGCACCTTCTGGCTGTTTGTACTATGGTAGTGTAAGGTAGCCGGTGTACTGGAACGAAATTAAGTGCCTGGCCCTCTAGTGGAAAGGAAGAACCTTAGCTAAAGTGTTGAAGTTAAATTAGCAACTATGTTGCAAAGTTAGGGGTGGGTTTAGGCTTACCATATTTAAGCCCAGGGATCCAGGGTTCTGCCTCTTTCTACTGGTGCCCACAGTCTGGAAGTTTTTCATTTTTTTCTCAGCCTTTATGTCGCTTCCCAGTGGTCAATGATAACAGCATGGACCGTGCAAGAAGGACTTCTGCGATGCCAAAATGCTTCAGGGAAGCTCCAGATCCTCCTTCACTGCACAGAGCTGCTGAGAAAGAGATGAGTATCAGTGATGTGATCCCCCCTTCAGGCATCCTCTCTCCCTCCGGTTCCCCCCTGCCTCCCTCTCAATTCATTCCTGACTCCCTCCCATCCTCCCAACCCATATTCCCAGATGAATCAAGCCCAGGTAGCCTGCCTCTCAGGGCCTAGTTGTCACAGGGGCGGGGATATCAGGGCCTGAGGGGTCTCCTTCCTCCTTTGAACTGGCATTATTGGCAGGGGTAGGGGCCTTGACATCCTCAGGGATGTCAGTGGAGGTGGCCGTGGTGGGGCTCTTTCACGCCTTCTCCATGGCACTTCCATCGGAGGTGTCCTCCACCCAACCACCCGCTTCCCTGGGCCTCTGCAGTACAGGCCGCAACATGGCACCATGCCCCGCCTCTACTTCTGGTCGGAGCGTAGAGAGCGGACAGACGTGGACGCGCAAGGACACAGAAGAGGCCGGCGGCGGGAGATGGCGCAGGTGAGCAGGGGGTATCCAAGCCGGGTGGTTCCGCTGCACAATGCTCTGCAATATTGCTACGGAGGGCAAAAAGTACCGCAGCGAGCACTAGAAGGGGGTCAGCTTATGGGGCTTAGAGAGGCACACTAGACCGCCAGGCGATAGCAACAAGGCAGTGATTAGACAGCACACCCATAAGGGGGCAAGTTTATAAGCCGACAGTGGCAGCCCATATTGAGCAGGGACCGGGGGGCAATCAATAGGCAATAAGGGCATCATCAGCAAAGCGCACTAGGCCGCCGGCAGGGGACTAGATTACTAGATTAGGAGGGCTAGAAGCTCAATTTGCGCATGCTGCAGAGTATAAGTCTGAGCATTTGAGAGCTGTTGTATCGGGTATGGATGTGGGCCCTGGGACATCAATCCCCTCTGGCAGTGAAGAGGGGGTTCAGGGTATCTCTGCACCAGGCTTGGATACTCCCCCCTCATTCTTTTCTCCACCACAGGCATCCCCACAGCAAGCATTGCAGCCAGGAGTAGCGGAACCTACCGTCAACACTATGGAACCGTTACCCAGCACATCTGGAGCCCCCTCCTCACAGATTGCAGCAGGCAGCAGCAGCGAAGGAGTGCTAGGAGGCGGTAAGGGCTTGCACGCTACACCTTTGCACACATTGTCTAAGGACTTCAGTTTAGATTCAGACTCAGATGGAGGGAGGGCGCTAGGGTTGAATACCAAGGGGCAGAGGCGCATGTTCTGTATGCTCAAGGTATTGGTGGGATCTATAGAAAAGGCCCCCGGGTCTTCCCAGCCGCCCCCCACTTCACAATTGTTTAATTCAGGTAAATTGTTAGAATCAGCGCAGACGCTAAACCTACACCTCCCGTAGCACAGGCCGCCCAGCACCAGCCCGAACCTTCCCACGTGGCCCGGAAAGTGGCAGTGCAGGGTGATACCTATTCCTGCAAGGTACACTCACTGTATGCCCATTTTTAAGACAATGAGAAAGATCAGGGACAGTAAATACGTCAACATCTTTGAGTTGTCGGTGGAAGCGTATAGGGCTAAGGAACGAAGTGACGATGCCACTGGGCCAAAGAAGTGAAGCGGCCGGACACTTTTGATCAGTGGCGCCACTGCTTCTGTGTCTTTGCCTCCTGTTACATCGAGCAATGGCCAGACCAAGCGCTGGATCTTATCAAATATATGGATATTATTGAACTGATCCAGACAAAATATCGGGAAGGGGTTTGTTGCACCTATGATGCCGAGTCTTGCCGAAAGATGACTGGAAACTCACTAATGACTTTAGGCACCAAGGACATCGACCTGTGGTCCGGCCTGGGGCCAGAGAAGGTTGCTGGTCTGGTACCAACACCAAGGGTGGGGTCTGTTAAGTCCCAGACCCCCTCACGGAGACGGGGAAAGGAGTGCTGGAAATTCAATGAGAAACAATGCGACAAGGGGGCTTTGTACTCCTTTCGTCACATCTGCATGTACTGCGGTAGCCCCCACACAGGGCTTGAGTGTCAGAGAATGAGAGAAGGGACAGCAAAAAGGGTGCCAACCCCGCAGAGGTTGGACACAATTAGGCCATGGCTGGCGGCCTATCCTAACAGGGAGGCCGCCAACCTGTTGTTGGGAGGAATCCAGGAAGGGTTCCGGATCCCAATGTAGGGGGCCGTAGCAGGTTCAACGACACACCGTAATTTAAAGTCCGCTTATGAGTACCCAGAGGAAGTAAAATATAAGTTAGCTAAAGAGCTGGCGCAAGGTCGAATATTGGACCCCTTCTCAGACCCTCCCCTTCCCTCTTTGGTTGTCTCCCCATTGGGAAGAAGGAGCCAGGGAAGTTTCACCTCATACAGCACCTGTCCTACTGTGAATGACGTGATTGACCCCGAGATAAGTCCATCAAGTACCAGTTGTTCGACCAGGCATTTGAGCTGGTGCGGCAGGCGGGCGAGCGGGCTCTGATGGCCAAATTGGACATGGAGTCCACATTCAGGCTGCTCCCCATTCACCCATCGTCTTTATGGCTAATGGGTTGGCAAATTTTAAGTTGATTGTTGCCTTCCAATGAGCTGCTCGGTGTCATGTGCCTTTTTCGAGGCCATTAGTTCTTTCCTTCACTGGGCAGTGAAAGCAGATGCCGGAGGGGGAGAGGTCGCACAATAGCTCCACATTTTCTTGCTGGCAGGCAGGTAAGGAACCGAGGATTGTGCCAGGCTTATGGCAGTAATGCGATCCCTAATGAATAAATTTGGAGTTCCCCTCGCAGAGGGAATCCAAACCATCAAAGGTTCCAGCACTTAGGTGGAGTTCAGGTGTGCAAGCTGTCAGGGTCTATACCAGGACCGAACAAAGTAATGCAGCAAAGAAAGTTGCAACAGCACCACCAATTAGAATATAAATTTATTCAGCCAAAATAAAAAAACAAACGTTTCTGACCTCAGTACTTTATAATGTATAAGAATACAACAGTGATAGCACACCTATAAATACCCCTAAGCCACACCCATCAATTAACACCAGGTAAGTGTACACCTGTAAATACCCCTCTAGTGTTAAAATTATGTATAGGCCATAATTACATAAAACCTTTTCTTTTTCCAAACATATACATATTGACCCTTTATTATACTTCTAAATTTTAATGTAATCAACATAAACTTCAGGGGTAACAGTAACCTCAGAAACAGGATGCTATCCAAATTTTTATCCATAACTCCACTTAAGTTCAATTAATTGAACACTGTCCAGTCCATCTCCCTATTCATACCTCCTGGGAACATAGTACCAAGCTCATAGATCCAAAAAAGTTCTCTTTGCTTCAGGATGATTTCCCTATATCCCCCTCTCCTTGGAATTTGAACTTGCTCCAATATCTGGAACCTTATTTGACTAAGACTGTGTCCTGCTGTTACAAAGTGATGTGCCACAGTTGCATCTGTTTGGTTCTGATGTTGCTTTTGTGCTGGTTCATCCTCTCACGGACCTTACGGGTGGTCTCACCCACACGGGCATTAAATCAGGTACACAGCATACTCTGTGTTACAGGTAAAATACCCCCTAATATCATACTTTTTGCCTGTACATGGATGGGTAAATGTGGATCCACGTATTATATTATTACAATTGGTGCAAATTAAGCACGGAAAACATTCACGGCTCCTTTTGCCGATGAAACTCTGTACTAATCTTTTCTTAGGGCCCACATCAGCCTTAACCAAACTGTCCTTAAGATTTCTACCTCTCTTATAGGCGGGCATAGGGTATTCCTGGATCTCCCTTACCAGGGGGTTATATGTACTTAAAATGTTCCAATGCTTCCGCATAATCCTTTGGATTTTTTTTTACTAAGAGGGGAATACAGACTGACAAAAAACATAATTTTATTATTATTATTATTATTATTATCGATTATTTGTAGAGCGCCAACAGATTAATCAGTGATATAAACACAGGTGGTATACAAGGTAGCAATTATAGGGATCAAATGGGTAGAGAGCCCTGCCTAGAGTCACACTGTTGTAGACAGCACTTGTGAAGGTGATCTGCAAGCAGTTGGGTTCTTAGGCTTACATTCTAAGGGGGTTCATGGTGGATAGCAATATAGGAGAGGAACTGTTATAAGGAAAGGTTAGTGTAAGTTGTATGCATCCTTGAACAGAAGAGTCTTTAGGGAGTGCTTGAAGCTTTTAAAACTAGGGGAGAGTCTTGTGGAGCAAGGCAGAGAGTTCCACAAGATGGGAGCCAGTCTGAAGATGTCCTGTAAACGGGAATGTGAGGAGGTAACAAAAGAGGAGGAGAGTAGGAGGTCGTGAGCAGAGCGAAGGGGACGGGAGGGAGAGTATCTGGAGACAAGTTCTGAGATATAGACATGAGCAGTGCAGTTGGAGGCAAGAGAAATTCCTCCAAGGTTCCAATGTCGCCCATCCATATCCCAAAAACATCATCGATATAGCTCCACCAAGTGGCGCCAATCTTCAAAAAAAGTGGATGACTATAAACAAACTGTTCTTTGAAAATATTCATAAAAATATTTGCATATGTAGGGGTGACGTTGAAACCCATAGCAGTACCCTGGAGCTGCAAAAAATACTCATCCTGGAACAGAAAATAATCTGAACACAATGCCCAATAATTCCAGAATAAATTGTCTCTGTAGTTCATTCACATTGGTATTATTGTAAAGTATTCTACTCACAGCTCCAAGGCCTGCGTCATGCGTAATAGATGTGTATAGACTCCCCACATCCATAGTTTACCACCATGTAAATCCACCTCCTGTATTTTGTTCAGAAAATCCCCTGTGTTTTATATGTGAATTGGATTTAACAAATGGTCTTAGAAATTTGTCCAAGAAAATAAAGGAATTGGACAGAATGGGCCCAATTCCAACACTATTGGGTGTCCAGGAGGAGCCCCCCTGTCCTTATGTATTTTTGGTAAAGTATACAGGACAGGGGTTCTTTCCTTTGTATCAAGCAATAATTTTGACACATCCTGTCCAATAATAGCATTCCTAATTGCTTTAGACACACAGCTCTCAATCTCTTTTTTAATACCAATTCTGGGATTATTAGGTAATTGTTTATATACCTTATTGTCTGCCAATTGTGCCATAATTTATTGGATGTAATATCCTTCATCTAAAAGGACTATGGCTTCTTTTTTGAGGCCTTCAGTTCTTTCCTGCACTGGGCAGTGGAAGAAGATGCCTGAGGGGGAGCGGTTGCACACTATCTCGAAAATTTTCTGCTGGAAGGCAGGGAAGGAATCGAGGAGTGCGCCAGGTTCATGGCAGTAATGCGGTCCCTGATAAAAAACATTTGGGGTTCCCCTCACCGAGGACAAGACCCAAGGTCCTTGTACGAGGCTAACGTTCCTGGGAATTGAGATTGACACTGTCGAAGAGCTATGTCATCTCCCTGTGGAAAAAGTGAGTCGCATGCTGGGAGCGGTTGAAAGAACTGCTGCAGCACAGCATCTGCCATTGAAGGACCTTCAGTCGATTTCAGGTCTCCTCAACTTCGCCTGTAAGGTTATCCCGATGGGGAGGGTATTCAATAGGCATTTGGAAGAGACCCTTAACGGTATAATGCCCAGGTTCCACACATGGTGAGGGTAACGGACGAGATGAGAGAGGACTTGGGAGTATGAAAGGTTTTCCTGCAGGACTTTAATGGGGTCCTCCTCTGGAGGAAGCCTCCGATGTCTAGCCAGGCCCTTCACTTATTTATGGACGCTGCAGGGGGTTTTGGGTACAGAGTCTACTTGAGGGGTGCATGGAGTGCTGAGGTGTGGCCTGAGGAATGGGTGTCAGCAGGCCTTACCAGGAACATGAAGCTCCTGGAACTCTTCCCCATCTTGGTGATGATTGAGCTCTGGGGGTGGGAATTGTGCAATAGGTTCATCATCTTTTGGCCAGACAACATTAGCATCGTGTTCACCATCAATCGCCTTTCCGCGTCTTCCCCGCTTGTTGGGTGCTTCCTCACGCATTAAGTTCTCAGATGTTTGCAGTACAACATTCAAATTGTAGCGAAGCATGTCACAGGGGTTAATAATGTAGTGGCAGACATGCTGTTGCGCTTCCAATTGGAGCAATTTAGGAGGCTAGTACCTAACACAGCAGCTCATGGCTTGCCATGTACTTCTTCTCTTTGGCAGATGGAAGGTTATGGACCCCATTTATCCACCTAATTCCCACCTCAGTGTCCCCAGCAACAGTTAGATGTAGGCAGTTAGGTGTAAAGAGGGGTGCAGTGGGCACCCGGGTGGCAGCCCTATCATTCTTTAACAAGCTGTTAGGCTATCCAAACACAACCTCCGCTTTCATAGTGCGGCAGGCAGTGAAGGGTTGGGGTAGGTTGGAATGTCCAAAGCTTGATTCTAGAGAGCCCATCACTCTGACGCACCTGGTCGTCCTGCTGAGCACCTTGGAAGATGTATGCTCCTCTGATTATGAGGTACGGCTGTTTAAGTCAGCGTTTGCCATTGCTTTTTACGGTGCACTCGGTCCGGGCGAGATGGTTGCAGCTCCAAAGCTGCTACGGGGTTGGGGGTACAGGTGCACCATGTCCGGCTCACAGAGAACGCAGTGTTCTTGCATATTCCATGTTCAAAAACGGATCAAGAGGCCAAAGGAACTCTGCTTGCCAGTCTAAACTCACCCTCTTGTCCGGTCAGCCTCACTAGGGATTATCTATCAGTTCACCCATCCCTTTCCCCACAGTTTTCGTGCAAATCGAGGGGTCCAGTCTATCCCAATTTCAGTTTATGATGATATTGCGTCAAGCAGTAAAAAGCGCGGGTTTAGAGGGTTGTAGGATAACCCCTCACTCCTTTCGATTCGGAGCTGCAACAAGCTCTGCAGCAATGGAGTGGACCAAGAAAGCTATCCAGAGGCTCGGGCGGTGGCAATCTCAGGGATATAAACTTTACATCCGCCCACCAGTCACAAACTAAGGGAGTTTTATGCAGTACCTGTGTTGTTGGGGGTAAAAGGGCTGTTCATGGGGAGGTTGTAACACTTTTTATCTATTTCAGGTGTTGTCAGGGGTCACACCAGAATCTGGATTGTGGGCCATTCCTTTGTCCACTGGGCAGCCATTCATGTGGTGTCCACGGTGGGTCAGCAGTTGGGGTTTACTGTCTCATCAGCGTCAGTGAGGTGGTTAGGATATGGGGGCATGTAGTGGCCCGCTTTACCATCCCTCCTACTAGATGCACAGCGCAGATGGGGAAAACCTCATATAATTGTATTTCACATGGGGGGAATGACTTGGGCACGGCATCAGTGTTGGACCTCATTAACATCATGAGGACTGATGTGCGTTGGATTTGCACATCCCCGGGGGTTAGGATAGGCTTGTTCAACATAGTGGCAAGGTTGCACTGGAGTAAGTTCCCTACCCCCAAGCCAGCGTACAGGGTTAGGAAGAAAGTCAACAGGAAGTTGGGTAGAGCTGTACAGGTCGTAGGCGGTTTCATGGTATGGCACGACTGCCTCTCCACAGATAAAAAATTCCTGTTAAGATAGGACAGTGTGCACCTCTCGGACGAGGGGTTGCAAATCTTTCTTGCTGACCTCAAGGCAGTGTTGTCAGCCCAAATTTAGTGAAATAAAAAAAATATATATATATATATATATATATATATATATAAAGTGTTTGCTCTGATTATATTTATATTTGACCTTTTCTGTCAATGTCAATGGAAGGGTGACAGTTGGGCAAATGACGGCGGGGACTCATACTCATGGGCGGGGATCTTGCTAGGCCCCTCCCCCCTCTCCATCTAATTAGCTTCCCTTCAAGGCTTGTGACCTCTAGTCATATGGGGTTAGTTATTAGGGCCCTGCTTGCTGCCACCATAGGTTAAGGCTTTACAAAGCCGAGTTTAACTGTTTAAGTATTTGTTTTTACAAATAAATGCGACCATGATATGGTTTTATACCCAACTCTGACCACATGAGGGATGATGGCATGAGGGATCAGCACTTAAGCAGAAACTGAGATGGCAGCCACATAGGAGAAAGGAGCTGCTTCTCTGTGACTGAGAGTCATTTTCCCTCTTGGTTTGTCTGCAACAGAGAATATGACATTTTGTAGCCTTCCTGTAAAAAATATGGTGGCAGGTTTTTGTGTGCAGTAACACTGTTTTGGCTGCCTACAAATCCTGGCCACCATATTGTAAATGCAAATAATTACACTCTCCTTTAACTTTGAGCCCTGTTTTGCCAGTGGGGGCACATAGAGCAGTCAGAAATGATGCAGGTGGAGCCTTGGCCTCACTAGACCCCAGTTTAGTGATGACACTACTGACTGTGAAATCAAAGGCCCCCCTAGGAGGTATGGACCTGGTCTCAACTGAGACCCTTGATTTTAAGCTCTTGCCTTTTACTCTTCATCCATCCTTTTGTAGAAATTAACCACATAGTTAACTAGAGTCAGTGATGAAAATATTGAATTATTTAACAAATATTAGCATGTATTGTTTGCATTACAATATCTAACTGTGAACAAAAAAATGTTCACTGCACTGCATCTCTGATTTTCGTTACCTGTATGACCCTTATCTGTACTGATACCCCTAGGAACTGTTGACTATTGATATTGGATTCTCCTTTTATTTCCTGCTTAAAAAACTGCTGTTTGGTACCTGCAACACATATCCTGCTTCTGTGGTTCCAGTCATCCAATCAGGTAAATACTTACAATACCTTACAACATTTATGGCTGGGTCTCCGTGACTCTCACTCAATAGATCAAAAAGGGCCTGTTGCCATTTTGTAGGTGGGGACATTTTGAGGGGCAGGGTCACAAGGGGATAGTGGACAGGAGTGCGGGCGTGCCTGGGTAACCTTTGAGCATATGTGGGTGGGGCTATCACCAGAAGTTTAAAAAAAATCCTAACAAGTTAAAAAAAATATATATTGCATTTTGAGTACTTATTTAACACTTTTGAAAACCTGGTATTAACATTTCTTGCTTCCTATTTTGCATACAAATACACCTTAAAATGATATAGAAATAAATTAAAAAGTCCACAACCTGAACAGATTTTTTTTGTAGCTTGATCAGCTTTGTGCATTCTCATCCAGCATGAAAAATTTTAGTACAAAAAAATCTATCACTATTAAAGGGACAGTCTACACCAGAATTTGTATTGTTATAAAAGATAGATAATCCCTTTATTACCCATTTCCCAGTTTTGCATAACCAACACAGTTATAATAAAATACTTTTAACCTCTGTGATTATCTTGTATCTAAGCCTCTGCAAACTGCCCCTTTTTCAGTTCTTTTGACAGACTTGCAGTCTAGCCAATCAATGCCTGCTCCCAGATAACTTCACGTGCACGATCACAGTGTTATCTATATGAAATATGTGAACTAACAGCCTCTAGTGGTGAAAAACTGTTAAAATGCAATCTGAAAGAGGTGGCCTTCAAGGACTAAGAAAACATAATTTATGCTTACCTGATAAATTCCTTTCTTCTGTTGTGTGATCAGTCCACGGGTCATCATTACTTCTGGGATATAACTCCTCCCCAACAGGAAATGCAAGAGGATTCACCCAGCAGAGCTGCATATAGCTCCTCCCCTCTACGTCACTCCCAGTCATTCGACCAATAATCAACGAGAAAGGAGAAACCAAGGGTGAAGTGGTGACTGGAGTATAATTTAAAAGATATTTACCTGCCTTAAAACAGGGCGGGCCGTGGACTGATCACACAACAGAAGAAAGGAATTTATCAGGTAAGCATAAATTATGTTTTCTTCTGTTATGTGTGATCAGTCCACGGGTCATCATTACTTCTGGGATACCAATACCAAAGCAAAAGTACACGGATGACGGGAGGGATAGGCAGGCTCATTATACAGAAGGAACCACTGCCTGAAGAACCTTTCTCCCAAAAATAGCCTCCGAAGAAGCAAAAGTGTCAAATTTGTAAAATTTGGAAAAAGTATGAAGCGAAGACCAAGTTGCAGCCTTGCAAATCTGTTCAACAGAGGCCTCATTCTTAAAGGCCCAAGTGGAAGCTACAGCTCTAGTGGAATGAGCTGTAATTCTTTCAGGAGGCTGCTGTCCAGCAGTCTCATAGGCTAAACGTATTATGCTACGAAGCCAAAAAGAGAGAGAGGTAGCAGAAGCTTTTTGACCTCTCCTCTGACCAGAATAAACGACAAACAGGGAAGAAGTTTGGCGAAAATCTTTAGTTGCCTGCAAGTAGAACTTGAGGGCACGAACTACATCCAGATTGTGTAGAAGACGTTCCTTCTTTGAAGAAGGATTTGGACACAAGGATGGAACAACAATCTCTTGATTGATATTCCTGTTAGTGACTACCTTAGGTAAGAACCCAGGTTTAGTACGCAGAACTACCTTGTCTGAGTGAAAGATCAGATAAGGAGAATCACAATGTAAGGCTGATAACTCAGAGACTCTTCGAGCCGAGGAAATAGCCATTAAAAACAGAACTTTCCAAGATAACAATTTTATATCAATGGAATGAAGGGGTTCAAACGGAACACCCTGTAAAACGTTAAGAACTAAGTTTAAACTCCATGGCGGAGCAACAGCTTTAAACACAGGCTTGATCCTAGCTAAAGCCTGACAAAAGGCCTGGACGTCTGGATTTTCTGACAGACGCCTGTGTAACAAGATGGACAGAGCTGAGATCTGTCCCTTTAATGAGCTAGCCGATAAACCCTTTTCTAAACCTTCTTGTAGAAAGGACATTATCCTAGGAATCCTAACCTTACTCCAGGAGTAACCTTTGGATTCGCACCAGTATAGGTATTTACGCCATATCTTATGGTAAATCCTTCTGGTAACAGGCTTCCTAGCCTGTATCAGGGTATCAATAACCGACTCAGAAAAACCACGTTTTGATAAAATCAAGCGTTCAATTTCCAAGCAGTCAGCTTCAGAGAAGTTAGATTTTGATGTTTGAATGGACCCTGTATCAGAAGGTCCTGTCTTAGAGGTAGAGACCAAGGTGGACAGGATGACATGTCCACTAGATCTGCATACCAAGTCCTGCGTGGCCATGCAGGCGCTATTAGAATCACTGATGCTCTCTCCTGTTTGATTTTGGCAATCAATCGAGGAAGCAGCGGGAAGGGTGGAAACACATAAGCCATCCCGAAGTTCCAAGGTGCTGTCAAAGCATCTATCAGAACCGCTCCCGGATCCCTGGATCTGGACCCGTAGTGAGGAAGTTTGGCGTTCTGGCGAGACGCCATGAGATCTATCTCTGGTTTGCCCCAACGTCGAAGTATTTGGGCAAAGACCTCCGGATGAAGTTCCCACTCCCCCGGATGAAAAGTCTGGCGACTCAAGAAATCCGCCTCCCAGTTCTCCACTCCCGGGATGTGGATTGCTGACAGGTGGCAAGAGTGAGACTCTGCCCAGCGAATTATCTTTGATACTTCCATCATTGCTAGGGAGCTTCTTGTCCCTCCTTGATGGTTGATGTAAGCTACCGTCGTGATGTTGTCCGACTGAAACCTGATGAACCCCCGAGTCTTTAACTGGGGCCAAGCCAGAAGGGCATGGAGAACTGCTCTCAATTCCAGAATGTTTATTGGCAGGAGACTTTCCTCCTGATTCCATTGTCCCTGAGCCTTCAGAGAATTCCAGACAGCGCCCCAACCTAGTAGGCTGGCGTCTGTTGTTACAATTGTCCAGTCCGGCCTGCTGAATGGCATCCCCCTGGACAGATGTGGCCGAGAAAGCCACCATAGAAGAGAGTTTCTGGTCTCTTGATCCAGATTCAGAGTAGGGGACAAGTCTGAGTAATCCCCATTCCACTGACTCAGCATGCACAATTGCAGCGGTCTGAGATGTAGACGTGCAAAGGGAACTATGTCCATTGCTGCTACCCTTAAGCCGATCACCTCCATGCATTGAGCTACTGACGGGAGTTGAATGGAATGAAGGACACGGCATGCATTTAGAAGCTTTGTTAATCTGTCTTCTGTCAGATAAATCTTCATTTCTACAGAATCTATAAGAGTCCCCAAGAATGGAACTCTTGTGAGAGGAAAAAGGGAACTCTTCTTTTCGTTCACTTTCCATCCATGCGACCTTAGAAATGCCAGAACTAACTCTGTATGAGACTTGGCAGTTTGAAAGCTTGAAGCTTGTATCAGAATGTCGTCTAGGTACGGAGCTACCGAAATTCCTCGCGGTCTTAGTACCGCCAGAAGGGCACCCAGAACCTTTGTGAAGATTCTTGGAGCCGTAGCCAATCCGAATGGAAGAGCTACAAACTGGTAATGCCTGTCTAAGAAGGCAAACCTTAGATACCGGTAATGATCTTTGTGAATCGGTATGTGAAGGTAAGCATCCTTTAAATCCACTGTGGTCATGTACTGACCCTTTTGGATCATGGGTAAGATTGTCCGAATAGTTTCCATTTTGAACGATGGAACTCTTAGGAATTTGTTTAGGATCTTTAAATCCAAGATTGGCCTGAAAGTTCCCTCTTTTTTGGGAACCACAAACAGGTTTGAGTAAAACCCTTGTCCTTGTTCCGACCGCGGAACCGGATGGATCACTCCCATTAATAACAGATCTTGTACACAGCGTAGAAACGCTTCTTTCTTTATCTGGTTTGTTGACAACCTTGACAGATGAAATCTCCCTCTTGGGGGAGAGAATTTGAAGTCTAGAAGGTATCCCTGAGATATGATCTCTAGCGCCCAGGGATCCTGAACATCTCTTGCCCAAGCCTGGGCGAAGAGAGAGAGTCTGCCCCCCACTAGACCCGGTCCCGGATCGGGGGCCCTCGGTTCATGCTGTCTTTGGGGCAGCAGCAGGTTTCCTGGCCTGCTTGCCCTTGTTCCAGGACTGGTTAGGTTTCCAGCCTTGTCTGTAACGAGTAACAGCTCCTTCCTGTTTTGGTGCAGTGGAAGTTGATGCTGCTCCTGTTTTGAAATTCCGAAAGGGACGAAAATTAGACTGTCTAGCCTTAGCTTTGGCTTTGTCTTGAGGCAGGGCGTGGCCCTTACCTCCTGTAATGTCAGCGATAATTTCTTTCAAACCGGGCCCAAATAAAGTTTGCCCCTTGAAAGGAATATTAAGTAATTTGGACTTAGAAGTTACATCAGCTGACCAGGACTTTAGCCACAGTGCTCTACGTGCCTGAATGGCGAATCCTGAGTTCTTAGCCGTAAGTTTGGTTAAATGTACTACGGCCTCTGAAATGAATGAATTAGCTAGTTTAAGGACTCTAAGCCTGTCCGTAATGTCGTCCAGCGTAGATGAACTAAGGTTCTCTTCCAGAGACTCAATCCAAAATGCTGCCGCAGCCGTAATCGGCGCGATGCATGCAAGGGGTTGCAATATAAAACCTTGTTGAACAAACATTTTCTTAAGGTAACCCTCTAATTTTTTATCCATTGGATCTGAAAAAGCACAGCTATCCTCCACCGGGATAGTGGTACGCTTAGCTAAAGTAGAAACTGCTCCCTCCACCTTAGGGACCGTTTGCCATAAGTCCCGTGTGGTGGCGTCTATTGGAAACATCTTTCTAAATATTGGAGGGGGTGAGAACGGCACACCGGGTCTATCCCACTCCTTAGTAACAATTTCAGTTAGTCTCTTAGGTATAGGAAAAACGTCAGTACTCGCCGGTACAGCAAAGTATTTATCCAACCTACACAATTTCTCTGGTATTGCAACAGTGTTACAATCATTAAGAGCCGCTAAAACCTCCCCTAGTAATACACGGAGGTTTTCCAATTTAAATTTAAAATTTGAAATATCTGAATCCAATCTGTTTGGATCAGAACCGTCACCCACAGAATGAAGCTCTCCGTCCTCATGCTCTGCAAGCTGTGACGCAGTATCAGACATGGCCCTAGTATTATCAGCGCACTCTGTTCTCACCCCAGAGTGATCACGCTTGCCTCTTAGTTCTGGTAATTTAGCCAAAACTTCAGTCATAACAGTAGCCATATCTTGTAATGTTATCTGTAATGGCCGCCCAGATGTACTAGGCGCCATAATATCACGCACCTCCCGGGCGGGAGATGCAGGTACTGCCACGTGAGGCGAGTTAGTCGGCATAACTCTCCCCTCGCTGTTTGGTGAAATTTGTTCAAATTGCACAGATTGGCTTTTATTTAAAGTAGCATCAATACAGTTAGTACATAAATTTCTATTGGGCTCCACCTTGGCATTGGAACAAATGACACAGGTATCTTCCTCTGAGTCAGACATGTTTAACACACTAGCAATAAACTTGCAACTTGGTTACAATCTTATTTAACAAAAACGTACTGTGTCTCCAAGAAGCACTAAACGATTAAATGACAGTTGAAATAATGAACTGAAAAACAGTTATAGTCTCAATCCTTAAAAACAACACAACTTTTAGCAAAGGTTTGTTCCCATTAGTAAATTAACAATAATTAAATTTGAAAATAAAAATTACAGAGCAACGTTTTTTAATCACAGTCAATATATAAGTCTCACAGCTCTGCTGAGAGAATCTACCTCCCTCCAAAGAAGTTTGAAGACCCCTGAATTCTGTTAGAGATGAACCGGATCATGCAGGAAATACAAGAGTAACTGACTGGAAATTTTTGATGCGTAGCAAAAGAGCGCCAAAAACGGCCCCTCCCCCTCACACACAGCAGTGAGAGAGAAACGAAACTGTCACAATTAAAACAAGTAACTGCCAAGTGGAAAAATAATGCCCAAATATTTATTCACTCAGTACCTCAGAAATGCAAACGATTCTACATTCCAGCAAAAACGTTTAACATGATAAATACCTATTAAAAGGTTTAGTGTACTTTTAACAGAGTAATTCCGGTGAAATACCATCCCCAGAATACTGAAGTGTAGAGTATACATACATGTCATTATAACGGTATGGCAGGATTTTCTCATCAATTCCATTCAGAAAATAAAAACTGCTACATACCTCAATGCAGATTCATCTGCCCGCTGTCCCCTGATCTGAAGCTTTTACCTCCCTCAGATGGCCGAGAAACAGCAATATGATCTTAACTACTCCGGTTAAAATCATAGTAAAAACTCTGGTAGATTCTTCTTCAAACTCTGCCAGAGAGGCAACAACACGCTCCGGTGCTATTGTAAAATAACAAACTTTTGATTGAAGTTATAAAAACTAAGTATAATCACCATAGTCCTCTCACACATCCTATCTAGTCGTTGGGTGCAAGAGAATGACTGGGAGTGACGTAGAGGGGAGGAGCTATATGCAGCTCTGCTGGGTGAATCCTCTTGCATTTCCTGTTGGGGAGGAGTTATATCCCAGAAGTAATGATGACCCGTGGACTGATCACACATAACAGAAGAAATTAGCATATGAACCTCCTAGGTTAAGCTTTCAACTAAGAATACCAAGAGAACAAAGCAAAATTGGTGTTAAAAGTAAATTGGAAAATTGTTTAAAATTACATGCTCTATCTGAATCATGAAAGTTTATTTTGGCCTAGACTGTCCCTTTAACTGTGGAAAATTATATTATCTGTAGCATACAACATACTACCACTTACAGTGGGGGAAAAAGTATTTAGTCAGCCACCAATTGTGCAAGTTCACCCACTTAAGAAGATGAGAGAGGCCTGTAATTTTCATCATAGGTATACCTCAACTATAAGAGACAAAATGTGGAAACAAATCCAGACAATCACATTGTCTGATTTGGAAAGAATTTATTTGCAAATTATGGTGGAAAATAAGTATTTGGTCACCTACAAATAAGCAAGATTTCTGGCTCTCACATACCTGTATCTTCTTCTTTAAGAGGCTCCTCTGTCCTCCACTCATTACCTGTATTAATGGCACCTGTTTGAACTTGTTATCAGTATAAAAGACACCTGTCCACAACCTCCAACAGTCACACTCCAAACTCCACTATGGTGAAGACCAAAGAGCTGTCGAAGGACACCAGAAACAAAATTGTAGACCTGCACCAGGCTGGGAAGACTGAAACTGCAATAGGCAAGCAGCTTGGTGTGAAGAAATCAACTGTGGGAGCAATAATTAGAAAATGGAAGACATACAAGACCACTGATAATCTCCCTCGATCTGGGGCTCCACGCAAGATCTCACCCCGTGGGGTCAAAATGATCACAAGAACGGTGAGTAAACATCCCAGAACCACACGGGGGGACCTAGTGAATGACCTGCAGAGAGCTGGACCAACGTAACAGAGGCTACCATCAGTAACACACTACGCTGCCAGGGACTCAGATCCTGCAGTGCCAGACGTGTCCCCCTGCTTAAGCCAGTACATGTCCGGGCCCATCTGAAGTATGCTAGAGAGCATTTGGATGATCCAGAAGTGGATTGGGAGAATGTCATATGGTCGGATGAAACCAAAGTAGAACTGTTTGGTAGAAACACAACTTGTCGTGTTTGGAGGAGAGAGAACACCATACCTACTGTGAAGCATGGGGGTGGCAACATCATGCTTTGGGGCTGTTTCTCTGCAAAGGCAACAGGATGACTGATCTGTGTACATGAAAGAATGAATGGGGCCATGCATCGTGAGATTTTGTGTGCAAACCTCCTTCCATCAGCAAGGGCATTGAAGATGAAATGTGGCTGGGTCTTTCAGCATGACAATGATCCCAAACACACCGCCCGGGCAACGAAGGAGTGGCTTCGTAAGAAGCATTTCAAGGTCCTGGAGTGGCCTAGCCAGTCTCCAGATCTCAACCCCATAGAAAACCTTTGGAGGGAGTTGAAAGTCCGTGTTGCCCAGCGACAGCGCCAAAACATAACTGCTCTAGAGGAGATCTGCATGCATGAATGGGCCAACATACCAGCAACAGTGTGTGACAACCTTGTGAAGACTTACAGAAAACGTTTGACCTCTGTCAATGCCAACAAAGGATATATAACAAAGTATTGAGATTAACTTTTGATATTGACCAAATACTTATTTTCCACCATAATTTGCAAATAAATTCTTTCCAAATCAGACAATGTGATTGTCTGGATTTGTTTCCACATTTTGTCTCTCATAGTTGAGGTATACCTATGATGAAAATTACAGGCCTCTCTCATCTTCTTAAGTGGGAGAACTTGCACAATTGGTGGCTGACTAAATACTTTTTTTCCCCACTGTAAGTGCTAAATATTAACCATCCATTTGAAATAGCAGTATAAAAATGCAAATGGTATTGAAGAGCATTATACTGTGTGTCACACGTGTTAATGCTCCGTACAACTTCCATTTTTCAGCTCCACTTGTAATCTAGGCCAGAATGTTTTGGAAATCTATTATATTATAGTATAGTTAAGTTGATATATTTGCTTTTTAAAGAAGATGAGGTAGATATAACATACCTCAGACCAGTAGCGGACCTACTCAACAGAGGACCCTGGTGCAAGATTCTTTTGTGGCCCCCAAATGGTAACTCAATAGAAAGCCAAAGTATTAATATACATTCTGCTCTGTATAATGATTTTGAGGATACATACTGCTAGATTACGAGTTCTGTGTTAGCCTTAAAAAGCAGCGTTAAGGGGTCCTAACGCTGCTTTTTAACACCCGCTGGTATTACGAGTATGGCAGGTACAGGTGTACCGCTCACTTTTCTTCCGCAGCTTTTGGCTACCGCAAATCCCCTTCCGTCAATTGCGTATCCTATCTTTTCTATGGGATTTGCCTAACGCTGGTATTACAAGTCTTGGAGAAAGTGAGCGGTACAGCCTCTACCTCCAAGACTCCTACCGCATATAAAAGTCAGTAGTTAAGAGTTTTATGGGCTAACGCCGGAACATAAAGCTCTTAACTACAGTGCTACAAAGTACACTAACACCCATAAACTACCTATGATCCCCTAAACCGAGGCCCCCTCACATCGCAAACACTATAATAAAATTATTTAACCCCTAATCTGCCGACCGGACATCGCCGCCACCTACATTATACCTATGAACCCCTAATCTGCTGCCCCTAACATCGCCAACACCTACATTATATTTATTAACCCCTAATATGCCCCCCCAACGTCGCCACCACCTACCTACACTTATTAACCCCTAATCTGTCGCCCGGACATCGCCGCCACTATAATAAATGTATTAACCCCTAAACCGCCGCAATCCCGCCTCGCAAACAATATAATAAAGTTTATTAAACCCTAATCTGCCCCCCCCAACGTTGCCGCCACCTACCTACAATTATTAACCCCTAATCTCCCGCCCCCAACGTCGCCGCTACTATAATAAAGTTATTAACCCCTACACCTAAGTCTAACCCTAACACCCCCCTAAGTTAAATCTATTTTTAATAAATCTAAATTAAATTTCTAAAATTAAATAAATTATTCCTATTTAAAACTAAATACTTACCTATAAAATAAACCCTAATATAGCTACAATATAACTAATAGTTACATGGTAGCTATTTTAGGATTTATATTTATTTTACAGGCAACTTTGTATTTATTTTAACTAGGTGCAATAGCTATTAAATAGTTAATAACTATTTAATAGCTACCTAGTTAAAATAATTACAAAATTACCTGTAAAATAAATCTTAACCTACGTTACAAATACACCTAACACTACACTATCAATAAATTAAATAAATTAACTACAATTATCTAACATAAAACACAATTAAATAAACTAAACTATATTACAAAAAAAAACAAACGCTAAATTACAAAAAATATTACATGAATTTTAAACTAATTACACCTAATCTAAGCCCCCTAATAAAATAAAAAAGCCACCCAAAATAATAAAATTCCCTATCCTAAACTAAATTACAAAGTAATCAGCTCTTTTACCAGCCCTTAAAAGGGCCTTTTGCGGGGCATTGCCTCAAAGTAATCAGCTCTTTTACCTGTAAAAAAAACAAATACAATACCCCCCCAATATTACAACCCACCACCCACACACCCCTACTCTAAAACCCACCTGATCCCCCCTTAAAAAAACCTAACACTACCCCATTGAAGATCACCCTACCTTGAGCCGTGTTCACCCAGCCGGGCACAAGTGGTCATCCAATCCGTCCAGACGTGTTCATCCGATGGGGCAGAAGAGGACATCCAGACCGGCAGAAGTCTTCATCCGATCGGTGAAGAAGAGGTTCTCCATCCAGCAGAAGTCTTCATCCAAGCGGCATCTTCTATCTTCATCCTTTCGGTGATGAGAGGCTCCATCTTGAAGACCTCCGGCGCGGAACATCCTCCTCGGCCGACGACTACCCGACGAATGACGGTTCCTTTAAATGATGTCATCCAAGATGGCGTCCCTCTAATTCCGATTGGCTGATAGGATTCTATCAGCCAATCTTAATTAAGGTAGGAAAAATCTGATTGGTTGATTTAATCAGCCAATCGGATTGAAGTTCAATCCGATTGGCTGATTGGATCAGCCAATAGAATTGACCTTGTATTCTATTGGCTAATCCAATCAGCCAATCGGATTTACCTTCAATCCGATTGGCTGATTAAATCAACCAATCAGATTTTTCCTAACTTAATTCCGACTGGTTGATAGAATCCTATCAGCCAATCGGAATTAGAGGGACGCCATCTTAGAACCGTCATTCGTCGGGTAGTCGTCGGACGAGGAGGATGTTCCGCGCCGGAGGTCTTCAAGATGGAGCCGCTCATCGCCAAAAGGATGAAGATAGAAGATGCCGCTTGGATGAAGACTTCTGCTGGATGGAGGACCTTTTCTGCCCCGATCGAATGAAGACTTCTGCCGGTCCGGATGTCATCTTCTGCCCAATCGGATGAACACTTCTGGACGGATCGGATGACCACTTGTGCCCGGCTGGGTGAACACGGCTCAAGGTAGGGTGATCTTCAATGGGGTAGTGTTTTTTTTTTTAAGGGGGGATCGGGTGGGTTTTAGAGTAGGGGTGTGTGGGTGGTGGGTTGTAATGTTGGGGGGTATTGTATTTGTTTTTTTACAGGTAAAAGAGCTGATTACTTTGGGGCAATGCCCCGCAAAAGGCCCTTTTAAGGGCTGGTAAAAGAGCTGATTACTTTGAAATTTAGTTTAGGATAGGGAATTTTATTATTTTGGGGGGACTTTTTTTATTAGGGGGCTTAGATTAGGTGTAATTAGTTTAAAATTCTTGTAATATTTTTTTATTTTTTGTAATTTAGTGTTTGTTTTTGTAATATAGTTTAGTTTATTTAATTGTATTTTATGTTAGATAATTGTAGTTAATTTATTTAATTAATTTATTGATAGTGTAGTGTTAGGTGTATTTGTAACTTAGGTTAGGATTTGTTTTACAGATAATTTTGTAATTATTTTAACTAGGTAGCTATTAAATAGTTATTAACTATTTAATAGCTATGGTACCAAGTTAAAATAAATACAAAGTTGCCTGTAAAATAAATATAAATCCTAAAATAGCTACCATGTAACTATTAGTTATATTGTAGCTATATTAGGGTTTATTTTATAGGTAAGTATTTAGTTTTAAATAGGATTAATTTATTTAATTTTAGAAATTTTATTTAGATTTATTAAAAATAGATTTAATTTAGGGGGGTGTTAGGGTTAGACTTAGGTTTAGGGGTTAATAACTTTATTATAGTAGCGTCGACATTGGGGGCGGGAGATTAGGGGTTAATAATTGTAGGTAGGTAGCGGCGACGTTGGGGGGTGCAGATTAGGGGTTAATAAAATGTATTATAGTGTTTGCGAGGCGGGAGTGTGGCGGTTTAGGAATTAATACATTTATTATAGTGGTGGTGATGTCCGGTCGGCAGATTAGGGGTTAATAAGTGTAGGTAGGTGGTGGCGACGTTGGGGGGGGCAGATTAGGGGTTAATAAATATAATATAGGTATCGGCGATGTTAGGGGCAGCAGATTAGGGGTTCATAGGTATAATGTAGGTGGCGGCGGTGTCCGGAGCGGCAGATTAGGGGTTAATAGTATAATGCAGGTGGCGACGATGTGGGGGCGGCAGATTAGAGGTTAATAAGTGTAAGGTTAGGGGTGTTTAGACTCGGGGTTCATGTTAGGGTGTTAGGTGTAGACTTAGAAAGTATTTCCCCATAGGAATCAATAGGGCTGCGTTAGGAGCTGAACGCTGCTTTTTTGCAGGTGTTAGGTTTTTTTTCAGCCAGCTCAGCCCCTTTGTTTCCTAATGGGAAATTGTGCACGAGCACGTTTTGCCAGTTTACCGCTACCATAAGCAACGCTGGTTTTTTTACAGGTAAAAGAGCTGATTACTTTGGGGCAATGCCCCGCAAAAGGCCCTTTTAAGGGCTGGTAAAGAGCTGATTACTTTGAAATTTAGTTTAGGATAGGGAATTTTATTATTTTGGGGGGACTTTTTTTATTAGGGGGCTTAGATTAGGTGTAATTAGTTTAAAATTCTTGTAATATTTTTTTATTTTTTGTAATTTAGTGTTTGTTTTTGTAATATAGTTTAGTTTATTTAATTGTATTTTATGTTAGATAATTGTAGTTAATTTATTTAATTAATTTATTGATAGTGTAGTGTTAGGTGTATTTGTAACTTAGGTTAGGATTTGTTTTACAGATAATTTTGTAATTATTTTAACTAGGTAGCTATTAAATAGTTATTAACTATTTAATAGCTATGGTACCAAGTTAAAATAAATACAAAGTTGCCTGTAAAATTAATATACATCCTAAAATAGCTACCATGTAACTATTAGTTATATTGTAGCTATATTAGGGTTTATTTTATAGGTAAGTATTTAGTTTTAAATAGGATTAATTTATTTAATTTTAGAAATTTTATTTAGATTTATTAAAAATAGATTTAATTTAGGGGGGTGTTAGGGTTAGACTTAGGTTTAGGGGTTAATAACTTTATTATAGTAGCGTCGACATTGGGGGCGGGAGATTAGGGGTTAATAATTGTAGGTAGGTAGCGGCGACGTTGGGGGGTGCAGATTAGGGGTTAATAAAATGTATTATAGTGTTTGCGAGGCGGGAGTGTGGCGGTTTAGGAATTAATACATTTATTATAGTGGTGGTGATGTCCGGTCGGCAGATTAGGGGTTAATAAGTGTAGGTAGGTGGTGGCGACGTTGGGGGGGGCAGATTAGGGGTTAATAAATATAATATAGGTATCGGCGATGTTAGGGGCAGCAGATTAGCGGTTCATAGGTATAATGTAGGTGGCGGCGGTGTCCGGAGCGGCAGATTAGGGGTTAATAGTATAATGCAGGTGGCGACGATGTGGGGGCGGCAGATTAGAGGTTAATAAGTGTAAGGTTAGGGGTGTTTAGACTCGGGGTTCATGTTAGGGTGTTAGGTGTAGACTTAGAAAGTATTTCCCCATAGGAATCAATAGGGCTGCGTTAGGAGCTGAACGCTGCTTTTTTGCAGGTGTTAGGTTTTTTTTCAGCCAGCTCAGCCCCATTGTTTCCTAATGGGAAATTGTGCACGAGCACGTTTTGCCAGCTTACCGCTACCATAAGCAACGCTGGTATTACAGGTAGAAGTGGAGCTAAAATTTGCTCAATGCTCACTTTTCTGAGGCTAACGCTGCCATTCAGAAAACTTGTAATACCAGCGTTGTTTAAAGTAAGCGCTGTAAAAAAAAGGCTCGTTAGCACCGCAAGTTTTTACTGACAAAACTTGTAATCTAGGCGATAGATAGAGAGATAGATAATAGAATGGACCTACAATCTGCATTAATAAAAGGCTCCCCTTCTGTTATGGGCCCCCTCCAGCTCTTGGGCCCTGGTGCAACCTGCTGCACCAGTGGTAGTTCCACCCCTGCCTCAGACCACACTCATGTTGCAAGTGATCAATTATCTGATCAGTTTGTATTTAATACATTTTCATATTTTTGATATCTGCTTGACAATCATTGTTACCTGAAAAGCTCAAACAAATGTAGGATTATAAACACACTACAGATATAAATCTCCAAATATGTAATTCCAGAATTATTTTGAAACCCAGAATTTTTTTGATTATAATTTTTTTTTTTAAATGAACATCTTGCACCACTTTAAGTCACAGTCTTCTCTGCTTGAGTCTTTGGTTTGGTTACTGTGTTCTAAAATGCAAATGCATACAGTATTAAACATATTTATGTAAATGTATATATGTTATATAATATAAATAAATATATATATTTATATAATTTTTTTTTTATATATATATATATATATATAGAGAGAGAGAGAGAGAGAGAGAGAGCTTAGTGTTTTTTTATTAGAACACTATAATCTTAAAAAATTAACATAGTAGCCCCTTTTTTATTGAAGGGCATACAATTTAAAAAAATATTCCAATTTACTTCTATTATCAAATTTGCTCTGTCAAACAATATACACTGCCGCTTCTTTTTTAGTGGTATTTGTATTTATATTCTTTATCTGCCTGTCAAATCATGTCAAATCATACTACTATCATCCTTTTCCCCAATTTTACTACTTTATATATATATATATATATATATATATATATATATATATATATATAGACACTCCAAATAAGTGCACTCTCACTCGCCAACCCAAACACAGACCAGGGTGCTTAGCAGGATATTCAATCAGGGTAAAGATAAGCACTCACTGGATTTAAATACAACAACTATTTTATTTGGCAGTGACGTTTCGGGGCATTCACCCCTTCCTCAGACCTGAGGAAGGGGTGAATGCCCCGAAACGTCATTACCAAATAAAATAGTTGTTGTATTTAAATCCAGTGAGTGCTTATCTTTACCCTGATTGATTTTTTTTATATATATATATATATATATATATATATATATATATATATATATATATATATATATATAGAGAGAGAGAGAGAGAGAGAGAGAGAGAGAGAGAGAGAGAGAGAGAGAGAGAGATTAGTGTTTTTTTATTAGAACACTATAATCTTAAAAAATTAACATAGTAGCCCCTTTTTTATTGAAGGGCATACAATTTAAAAAATTATTCCAATTTACTTCTATTATCAAATTTGCTCTGTCAAACAATATACACTGCCGCTTCTTTTTTAGTGGTATTTGTATTTATATTCTTTATCTGCCTGTCAAATCATGTCAAATCATACTACTATCATCCTTTTCCCCAATTTTACTACTTTATATATATATATATATATATATATATATATATATATATATATATATATATATAAATATATAGACACTCCAAATAAGTGCACTCTCACTCGCCAACCCAAACACAGACCAGGGTGCTTAGCAGGATATTCAATCAGGGTAAAGATAAGCACTCACTGGATTTAAATACAACAACTATTTTATTTGGCAGTGACGTTTCGGGGCATTCACCCCTTCCTCAGACCTGAGGAAGGGGTGAATGCCCCGAAACGTCATTACCAAATAAAATAGTTGTTGTATTTAAATCCAGTGAGTGCTTATCTTTACCCTGATTGATTTTATATATATATATATATATATATATATATATATATATATATATATACAGGCATACCTTGTTTTATTGTGCTTCGCTTTATTGCGCTTTGCAGATATTGCTCTTTTTACAAATTAAAGGTATATGGCAATCCTATGTCGAGCAAATCCATCTGCACCATTTTTACAACATATTTACACATATAAACACATAACTACACATATAAATATATACCACCAGCAAAAAGATTATGACTCACTGAAGGCTATTATGACTCACTGAAGTAACTGAGCTGTTGTTTGTTCCTGGTAGAGCGCTTCTCTCTTTGTATGCACATTTTTAAGACCCTGGGGAGGTCTCCCTAATAATGATGGGGGAAACCAGACGTGGACTCCTTGCTCAGTGTGCTTAGAGAAATATGGCTGCACCTCTCTGATGAGCCCCATAGAAGGCTGAAACGACCGTCTGGGGTTGTCATGTTCCTTGTTCAGAGGAGAATTGTCTGGTATTTCGGGGCTGGACTGACCTTACTTGGCGGGATCAGACTTATATACATCAGGAAAGTTTTCCTCTGTGAAAAGCACAACTGGGCTAAAAGAGGCTGCTCCTAGGTGGTAACTCGCCATAGAACAAGCCACTGAGCTGTTGTTTGTTCCTGGTAGAGCGCTTCTCTCTTCGTATGCAAATTTTTATGACCCTGGGGAGGTCTCCCTAAGGGTGATGGGGGAAACCAGACATGGACTCCTTGCCCAGTGTGCTTAGCGGAATATGGCTGCACCTCACTGATGAGGCCCATAGAAGGCCGAAAACAATTATCTGGGGTTGTCATGTTCCTTGTTCAGAGGAGAATTGCCTGGTATTTCGGGGATGGACTGACCTTACTTGGCGGGATCAGACTTATATACTTCAGGAAAGTTTTCCTCTGTGAAAATCACAACTGGGCTAAAAGAGGCTACTAGGTGGCAACTCGCCATAGAACAAGCAACTGAGCTGTTGTTCATTCCTGGTAGAGTGCTTCTCTCTTCGTATGCAAATTTTTATGACCCTGGGGAGGTCTCCCTAAGGGTGATGGGGAAACCAGACATGGACTCCTTGCCCAGTGTACTTAGAGGAATATGGCTGCACCTCACTGATGAGCCCCAAAGAAGGCTGAAACGATTGTCTGGGGTTGACATATTCCTTGTTCAGAGGAGAATTGCCTGGTATTTCGGGGCTGGACTGACCTTACTTGGCAGGATCAGACTGATATACTTCAGGAAAGTTTTCCTCTGTGAAAAGCACAACTGGGCTAAAAGAGGCTGCTCTTAGGTGGTAACTCGCTATAGAACAAGCCACTGAGCTGTTGTTCATTCCTGGTAGAGCGCTTCTCTCTTCTTATGCACATTTTTATGACCCTGGGGAGGTCTCCCTATGGGTGATAGGTTAACCAGATGTGGACTCCTTGCCCAGTGTACTTAGAGGAATATGGCTGCACCTCATTGACTAGGCTCATAGAAGGCCAAAAAAGAGGCTGCTCCTAGGTGTTAACACGCCATAGAACAAGCCACTGAGCTGTTGTTTGTTCCTGGTAGAGCGCTTCTCTCTTCGTGAACCTTCCAATGTGCCTTAACTTCACAGTGAAAATCAGATCTCTTAAAGGGACTCTCAAGTCAAAATTAAACTTTCATGATTCAGATAGATCATGTAATTTTAAACAACTTTCCAATTTACTTCCGTTAACAAAATGTGCACAGTCTTTTATATTTACACATTTTGAGCAACCAGCTCCTACTGAGAACATGCATGAAGTCACAGAATATATGTATATGTGGTTGGCTGATGGCTGTCACATGATACAGGGGGAATGGAAATAGACATAACTTTTAAATTTGTCAGAAAAAAACCTACTACTCATTTGAAGTTCAGACTGTGGGGCCGATTTATGAAGCAGCAGATGCTGCCTATTTCGCGCGAGCTTCTGGCTTGCCAGAAATGTAAATTAAGAAGCAGCGGTCGTAAGACCTTTGAGGCGGCAGACAGCAATCAGCCTGATTGGATATGATCAGGTTGTTTGACACCCCCTGCTAGCGGCCGATTGGCCGGGAATGGGAAGGGGCGGCATTGCACAAGCATTTAACTAGAAATGCTTGTGCAATGATAAATGCCGACAGAGTATGCTGTCTGCATTTATCGATGTCCACCTGCACATTGATAAATCTACCTCTAAGTGCTATTGCATTTTTATCATGCATTTGCTGATTATGCAAATCTACAGTGTTTACTGGACAAAAATTAAGGATGAACCTGATGCAAGTAGGAAACTTCCGCAATAGTAATGCAGGTAAAAACAGACTTTATTGTAAGTCTTAACACACATACAGGGTACATACAAGCTCAGGAGGGAGCTAGAAACAACAAGAACGTCCAACGCATTTCCTGCCCGTAGGCACTTCGTCAGGGACTAAACACAGTGATTCCAATACATCTTAAAAAGGCTATCCTCACTACGTGAAACTAGCAACACCTGTTAGCTGTTCTTAAAGGTATATTCACTTTCCTATGTTACAATCTCACAATCTTATTAGTAGTATATGTAGTTAAATCACATTACCATAAATTAAGCTGTACAACGACATGCTATTGCATAATGTATATAATGTATATAAATCTTTTATAGAGCAGTATTCAATGTGAAGAAAAGTATATGCTATTGTTACTTATATGAAGGGAGTTAATATTCAAACACAGGTAGGAGGAGAGCCTTCTGTAAACATAATTTAAGACTTTAAAATTTCTAGGACCTCTTTATCTCGGCTAAACATAATACAATACATTATTTGTACAAATTGTTACTATTTAAGAGAGAAAAGAATCAACAGTGCAACACAAAAAATGTAGCAATGTGTACTGAGTCCGATAGCATTATAAAAATACATACACACTACAATCAACCGCTACATTGTATTGTGTGTTGCACCTTCATTCTACTGGATATAAAACTTGTCACTGGCATTGGAATAAAAATAAAAATTATTATTTTCATCAACATTTCATTACTTGTTAATTTTATTTCCATTTTTTTTTATACTTTTACTTTTATTTCTCTTTCTTTTGTTTATACCTTTATGTGGAATATTTTCAGCACCAGACTAAGATAAGTGAAAGTGTAAAATAATGTGTGTTGATGTATTAATGTTGAATAAATAAGTGATAATATATAAACATCTATATGTATCCATGTATGGAATCATATCTTAACTCAATCTATACTTATATGTGAATATAAATAACTAATTACAAAATAATCTAAGTATGAGGCAATATGTCTCATATTTTAATTAGGAAAAAGAAGTGATGTTGTGCTTACTTGTATGTATAAAAAATAAACAACTAAATAATGATTGAGTGAATAATATAGTGATGGTTTAGTATTAGGACTGTGTAGTCCATAAATAATGTAAATATTAATAATAATAATAATATAACACCCATATGTGATATACATTTACTCTGGTGCCTGAAACTCCTATATCTATAAAGGAAAACAAATCTATAGAAGATCTCAAAGTTTCTATTCTGTATATATTCAGATTTATCCACAAAGAGTTTATTTATTGATCTACATAAGGATCATAAGGGCCTATACTGCATGTTAATAATTATTATTCCCTTTAATCTACAAAATATCTCAAGTCAGTAATCTTGTTCATTCCTTGGGGGGTGCCTGTGGAAAGCGTGAAAATCCAAAAGACTTCTTTCCTATTAAGGATTGCTACTCTATCTCCCCCTGTAATGCTATTCTGTACAATGTCTATGCCTTGAAAACCAAACATTGTGACTAGATTACTATCATTAATAGGTAAGTTCATAGAAACAAAATGTGAGACAAAATGTTTTGCGACTGGTGTTTTGGGAGGGTCATGTTTAATGGAAAGTAGATGCTCCCTAATTCGATCTTTCAGTAGTCTGGTCGTTCTGCCTACATATTGTTTATGGCATATGCTACATGTAATAAGGTACACTACAAAATTTGAGTTACATGTTAATCTGCATCTAATGTTAAAAACTTTCTCAGATGTGTCAGACCTAAATTGTGTGCCTGGAATGACAAAATCACAACTTTTACATGGGTTTCTTCTGCACCTATAAAAACCTACTGTAGGTAGGAGCCAAAAATTTATATCTCTTTTGGAGAAGTCCCTGGAGAGATGATTGCCAATTGTTTTGGCTTTTTTAATTACATATCGAATACCATGTTTTGTTAAAGTTTGATGTACCGGCATATATTTACATATAATGTTACTGATGAGGTTGAATTGTTTGCTGTAATTTGTAACAAACGTTACCGGTGGTTCACATTTTTACATTTTTTTTGGGAACATCCTTTAAGAGGTCCTCCCTATTCATTTTTTCAACCTCGCTGCTAGCATTTAGAAGGGAAATTCTATCATATCCCCTAATTAAAATGCGTTTAGATAGAGAATTGGCTTGTTCTTTATAAGTATCTAAGTTACTACAATTGCGCCTTAATCGCATATATTGTCCCTTAGGAATAGCTTTTTTCAAGTGAACCGGATGATGTGAATCTGCTCGCAGTATGGTATTCCCTGAGGTAGACTTCCTAAATGTGGCTGTGTTAATTGTTTGAGAGTCGAAGTTTAACATTATAGTAACATCCAGAAAAGGAATACTCTTCCGTGGTGCTGAATGTGTGAACCCCAAATTTAAGTTATTCTGATTCAAATACTTCACAAATTCTCCTATTTCTTCCATATGACCCTTCCAGATGATTATCAAATCATCGATAAACCTCCTGTAAAATTTTATATATGATTTGTATAGATTGAGTTCATGAAAAATCTTCTCAAATTCAAAGCTAGTTAGATATGGATTCGCATATGATGGTGCCATGGCGGTGCCTTGGTTTTGTACAAAGTGTATGCCTTCAAAAGTAAAGCAATTATGACTTAGTAGAAATTTAACACCATCACATACGAATCCAATATACTGATCATCATAGCTAGTATACAGCTTCAACATGGATTTTAAGGCTTCTAGTCCCTGTTCATGTGGGATGCAAGAATATAATGAGGTTACATCTATAGTAAGAAGAATGTCTACCTCCTCCACCTGTATTGAGTCAAGTAATCTCAACAAGTGTTTTGTATCCCTTAAATACTGTGTTTACTGGTCCTTTAAGGCTGATGACAACTTTGCAAGTTGGCATGTGTTCTTTTAACCAACTCCTAGGTAATACCAGTTTAACCTCTAAAAATGTATAAATACAAAGACATGTTTACTCTTTAGGGGTGCTTGCAGATGGAAGAGAATATAAAGTCAAATATTGTCTCCCTTTGATATCATTTTTCAATTTATGTAGATCATTATCTTCAAGTTCTGAAGCCTAGAATAGAATTTCATTTGAAAGCTAGTACTGAGCTAATACAAATATTGAAGCTACTTAATTAGACACATTTTATTTACTTTTACTGTTTTACTGAGAGATCTGGATTTGAGATATATATATATATATATATATATATATATATACATATATGTGTGTGTGTGTGTGTATATATATATATATATATATATATATATATATATACACATACATACAAACAAACATTAAAAAGCATGGAAATTACAAAATTACACATGCCCATAAAATAATATATTTTATATGCTATATTATAAAAAAAATGAGGGGAATTTTGATGTTTTTAAAGGGATATAGAAGTGCAAAAAGAAAATGATCTAATATGTTAAAACAGGGGCTGACAAATGTCTTTGAGAGCTGTGTGCCAAAGTAATACAGTCCTGGCCAAAAGTTTTGAGAATGGCCACAAAAGGACCAGCTGACATCATGTCAGTGAGTCTCTCGTTAACACAGGTGTCAGTGTTGACGAGGACAAGGCTGGAGACCACTCTGTCATGCTGATTGAGTTAGAATAACAGACTGGAAGCTTTAAAAGGAGAGTGGTGCTTGAAATCATTGTTCTTCCTCTGTTAGCCATGTTACCAGCAAGGAAATATGTGCAGTCATCATTGCTTTGCACAAAAAGGGATTCACAGGCAAGGATATTGCTGCTACTAAGATTGCACCTAAATCAACCATTTATTGGATCATCAAGAACGTTGATTCAGATGCGGAATTGGGACACCACTAGTGCAGCAGGCAGGTGTGAGTGCATCTGCATGCATAGTGAGGCAAAGACTTTTGGGGGATGGTCTGGTGTCAAGAATGGCAGCAAAGAAGTCGCTTCTCTCCAGGAAAAACATCAGGGACAGACTGATATTCTGCAAAAGGTACAGGGAGTGGACTGCTGAGGACTGGAGTAAAGTCATTTTCTCTGATGAATTCCCTTTTCGATTTTTTTGGGTAATCCGGAAAAAACCTTGCCCGGAAAAGAAAAGGTGAGTGCTTCCATCAGTCCTGTGTCATGCCAACAGTATAGCACCCTGAGACTATTCATGTGTGCAGTTGCTTCTCTGCCAAGGGAGTGTGCTCACTCACAATTTTGCCTAAGAACACAGCCATGAATAAAGAATGGTACAAAACATCCTCCAAGAGCAACTTCTCCCAACCATCCAAGAACAGTTTGGTCACGAACAATGCCTTTTCCAGCATGATGGAGCACCTTGCCATAAGGCAAAAGTGATAACTAAGTGGTTTGGGGAACAAAACATTGAAATTTTGTGTCCATAGCCAGGAAACTCCCCTGACCTTAATCCCATTGAGAACTTGTGGTCAATCCTCAAGAGGCAGGTGAACAAAAAAAATGCCACATATTCTGACAAACTCCAAGCGTTGATTATACAAGAATGGGCTGCCATCAGTCAGAATGTGGTCAGGACTGTACTATAATGTGACTGATGGCAGCCCATTCTTGCATAATCAACGCTTGGAGTTTGTCAGAATATGTGGCATTTTTTTTGTTCACCTGCCTCTTGAGGATTGATAAATATATTTTCTTTATTTTTAAACTGTATACAAAAGATAAAGTTGGCAAAATAAAGAAAATATATTTATAACCCCTAAACCGCCGCTCCCTGACCCCGCCGCAACTATAATAAATGTATTAACCCCTAAACCACCGCTCCCGGACACCGCCGCAACCTACATTATACCTAGTAACCCCTATCCTGCCCCCCTATACCGCTGCCCTCTATAATAAAGTTATTAACCCCTATCCTGCCGATCCCGCACCTCGCCGCAACTAAATAAATAGTTTAACCCCTAAACCGCAGCTCCCGAAATTTATTAACCCCTAATCTGCCCCCCCTACACCGTCGCCACTGTAATAAATTTATTAACCCCTAAACCTAAGTCTAACACTAACCCTAACACCCCCCTAACTTAAATATTAATTAAATAAATCTAAATAATATTTATATTATTAACTAAATTAATCCTATTTAAAACTAAATACTTACCTATAAAATAAACCCTAATATAGCTACAATATAACTAATAATTATATTGTAGCTATTTTAGGATTTATTTTTATTTTACAGGTAACTTTCAATTTATTTTAACTAGGTACAATAGCTATTAAATAGTTATTAACTATTTAATAGCTACCTAGCTAAAATATAGAGAAATTTACCTGTAAAATAAAAACTAACCTAAGTTACAATTACACCTAACACTACACTATACTTAAATAAATTATTCCTATTTAAAACTAAATACTTACCTGTAAAATAAACCCTAAGATAGCTACAATGTAATTAATAATTACATTGTAGCTATTTTAGGAATTATATTTATTTTACAGGTAACTTTGTATTTATTTTAGCTAGTTAGAATAGTTATTAAATAGTTATTAACTATTTAATAACTACCTAGCTAAAAGAAATACAAAACTACCTCTAAAATAAATCCTAACCTAAGTTACAATTAAACCTAACACTACACTATCATTAAATTAATTAAATAAATTAACTGCAAATAACTACAATTAAATACAATTACATAAACTAACTAAAGTACAAAAGATAAAAAAAGCTAAGTTACAAAAAAAAAATAGGTTACAAACATTTTAAAAATATTACAACAATTTTAAGCTACTTACACCTAATCTAAGCCCCCTAATAAAATAACAAAGCCCGCCAAAATAAAAAAATTCCCTACCCTATTCTACATTAAAAAAGTTCAAAGCTCTTTTACCTTACCAGCCCTTAAAAGGGCCTTTTGTGGGGCATGCCCCAAAGAAAACTGCTCTTTTGCCTGTAAAAGAAAAATACAACCCCCCACAACATTAAAACCCACCACCCACATACCCCTAATCCAACCCAAACCCCCCTTAAAATAACCTAACACTAATCCCCTGAAGATCATCCTACCTTGAGTCGTCTTCACTCAGCCGAGCAGCGATGGAACCGAAGAGAAGATCCGGAGCGGCAGAAGTTATCCTCCAAGGGGCGCTGAAGAAATCTTCCATCCGATGAAGTGATCCTCCAGTCGGCGCTGAAGAAGTCTTCCATCCGGGCGATTTCATCTTCCAAGCGGCGCTGAAGAAGTCTTCTATCCGGGCGATGTCATCTTCCAAGCGGGGTCTTCAATCTTCATCCCGCCGACGCGGAACATCCTTCTTTCCCGATGGACTACCGACTGTTCCGATCAGCCAATAGAATGCGAGCTCAATCTGATTGGCTGATTCAATCAGCCAATCAGATTTTTCCTACCTTAATTCCGATTGGCTGATAGAATCCTATCAGCCAATCGGAATTGAAGGGATGCCATCTTGGATGACGTCCCTTAAAGGAGCCTTCATTCGTCGGTAGTCCGTCGGAAAGGAAGGATGTTCCACGTCGGCGGGATGAAGATTGAAGATTGAAGACCCCGCTTGGAAGATGACATCGCCCGGATAGAAGACTTCTTCAGTGCCGACTGGAGGATCACTTCATCGGATGGAAGATTTCTTCAGCGCCCCTTGGAGGATAACTTCTGCCGCTCCGGATCTCCTCTTTGGTTCCATCGCTGCTCGGCTGAGTGAAGACGACTCAAGGTAGGATGATCTTCAGGGGATTAGTGTTAGGTTATTTTAAGGGGGGTTTGGGTTAGATTAGGTGTATGTGGGTGGTGGGTTTTAATGTTGGGGGGGGGGTTGTATTTTTTTTTACAGGCAAAAGAGCTGAATTCTTTGGGGGATGCCCCACGAAAGGCCCTTTTAAGGGGTGGTAAGGTAAAAGAGCTTTGAACTTTTTTAATTTAGAATAGGGTACGGCATTTTTTTATTTTGGGGGGCTTTGTTATTTTATTATGGGGCCTAGATTAGGTGTAAGTAGCTTAAAATTGTTGTAATATTTTTAAAATGTTTGTAACTTATTTTTTTTGTTTTTTGTAACTTAGCTTTTTTTATTTTTTGTACTTTAGTTTGTTTATATAATTGTATTTAATTGTAGTTATTTGTAGTTAATTTATTTAATTAATTTAATGATAGTGTAGTGTTAGGTTTAATTGTAACTTAGGTTAGGATTTATTTTACAGGTAATTTTGTATTTCTTTTAGCTAGGTAGTTATTAAATAGTTAATAACTATTTAATAACTATTCTAACTAGCTAAAATAAATACAAAGTTACCTGTAAAATAAATATAATTCCTAAAATAGCTACAATGTAATTATTAATTACATTGTAGCTATCTTAGGGTTTATTTTACAGGTAAGTATTTAGTTTTAAATAGGAATAATTTATTAAAGTATAGTGTAGTGTTAGGTGTAATTGTAACTTAGGTTAGTTTTTATTTTAGCTAGGTAAGCTATTAAATACCTAGTTAAAATAAATTGAAAGTTACCTGTAAAATAAAAATAAATCCTAACATAGCTACAATATAATTATTATTTATATTGTAGCTATATTAGGGTTTATTTTACAGGTAAGTATTTAGTTTTAAATAGGATTAATTTAGTTCATAATAGAAATATTATTTAGATTTAATTAATATTTAAGTTAGGGGGTGTTAGGGTTAGTGTTAGACTTAGGTTTAGGGGTTAATAATTTTATTACAGTGGCGGCGGTGTAGTGGGGGGCAGGATAGGGGTTAATAAATGTATTATAGGTGGCAACGGTGTAGGGGGGGCAGGATAGGGGTTAATAAAATTAATATAGGTTGCGGCAGGGTCCGGGAGCGGCGGTTTAGGAGTTAATACATATACTTGCGGCGGGGTCAGGGAGCGGCGGTTTAGGGGTTAAACTATTTATTAAGTTGCGGCGAGGTGCAGGATCAGCAGGATAGGGGTTAATAACTTTATTATAGAGGGTGACGGTATAAGGGGGGCAGGATAGGGGTTACTAGGTATAATGTAGGTTGCAGCGATGTCCGGGAGCGGCGGTTTAGGGGTTAATACATTTATAAGAGTTGCGGCGGGGTCTAGGCGGTTTAGGGGTTACTAACTTTATTTAGTTGCGGGGGGCTACGGGGGCGCTGGTATAGGGGGTAGAACAGTGTAGTTTAGTGTGGGTGCTTAGTGACAGGCTAGCAAGAAAGCTGTAAAAAAGCCGAAGAGCAGCGAGATCAGATGAGTGATAACTCTCACAGTCCGCTGCTCATCGCCCCATACTTGGTGCGTGGCTTTTTGACAGCTTTTTTGATAACTTAGGCGAATTTTTGCAGGTCCGCAGCGGCGATGTGAGGAGAGCTTAGGCGGGCGTATTGGGCCGGCGAAGGCAGGTAAAGTAGACACGTTGATAACTACCCCCCATTGTGTTAGCCTAATATCCATGTCAGCCTACGGCCACATCAGACCTCAAGTCTTAGTCATCTTGCCCTAAAGTTCAACAGTCAGTCCCTAATGCCTCCCCAGTTGCAACCTGTTGCTTTGGGTTCCATATCATGTAGTGTGGTGGAACCAAAGGATGTGGGATGTGGTCAGGCCTGAGTGCGCCACTCCAAGTGTTGTTGAAAATGAGTTAGAGTGCCACAGTCGGCACACTTGTCATCATGGGGCGTTGACCTCTGTGTTAGGGCATTTTATTAGAACACTATTGCTTGTATATTATTATGGGTGTAACCCTATGTAAATAGGTTAAAGACATAGTTAAAGTCAGCACTTAGAGCAGCAATGCACTACTGGGATCTAGCTGGTGAGCCAATGACAAGAGATTGTTTTTCAATGAAGGATACAAAGGGAACAAAGTCTATTTTAAAATATCAATGAATTTTAAAAGTGTCTTAAAATGAGATGTTCCATCTGAATCATGCAAGTTTAATGTTTGATTGAGAATTTAAATTCCAGCAGTAGCTAAGTATTTTGTCATTTGATTTCTAGGTTTTTATTGTAAAAATGTATATGTTTCTGTGTGTGTGTTTGTGTGTGTGTGGTGTGTTTGCATAGTATAGTATAGGCTAGATTACAAGTGGAGCGCTAAATTATCACGACCCGCAAACAGGCAAATTTGCCCCTTTGCAGGCGCGCGATAATTAATCAGCCATTACAAGTGGCTGGTTATTGCTACCGCGAGTAGCAATTAGTGCTTATAAAATTAACCAGAGATCAGATCTCTGGTTAATTTTATAACTCTGCCCCAAATGGCCCCGAAATACTGTCTAGTGTAGGTTATTAAAAAATAAAGATTGCAGCATCTCTATTTTGTAAGAAAAGTACTGCACTAGGCAGTATTTTGGTGTTAAGGTTGGTGGGAGTGGGGTGTTAGAAAAAAAAAACGCACTGAAAAAGTGCCTTTACATTGCGGTCTATGGGAACTGTGTGTTCCCAGTAAGTTTATATGTATATGCTTATATACATATATATTTATGTGTTAATATATGTATATACACATATTAACACACATATATACATATCAGCATATATATTTATATTTGCTGCCATCACTGCACTGCTTACCCCCTTCGCTGGCACTGAAGTTCTGATGCTGTCTATGGAAGGGCGCTCTTGTGAGCACAATGCTTCCCAGCGATGTGAACGAGTGGTCGTGTTCGCATTGCTGTGCATTTGTAATACCAGCGCACATTAGCGTGCTCTGTTATTACACAGTGGAGCGCAAATATCGCTTTCACTTGTAATCTGGCCCTAAATGTGGTGTGTTTGTAGTGTTTGTGTAATGACTAGTGTTCATGTAGTGTAACTTCCATTTAAATACATATATATATATATATATATATATATATATATATATATATATATATATATATATACAGGTAGCCCTCAGTTTACGCCGGGGTTAGGTTCCAGAAGGAATGGTTGTAAATCGAAACCGTTGTAAATTGAAACCCAATTTATAATGTAAGTCAACGGGAAGTGATGGAGTTAGGTTCCAGGCCCCTCTCAAAATTGTCATAAGTAACACCTAATACATTATTTTTGAAGCTTTGAAATGAAGACTTTAAATGCTAAACAGCATTATAAACAGTATCAAATAATCACACAACACAGAATATATAATTAAACTAAGTTAAATGAACAAAAACATTTGCTAAACAGCATTATAAACCTAATAAAATAATCACACAACACAGACTTCACTTGCATTTTTCTGCAAACAGTTCTTTCTATGCATTCCAATCTGGACTGATTTATAGACAGGAAGATCTTGTTCCTTTGAAATCTGCTCTATAGCTCAGGTCTGGTTAAACTGATTAATTTCAGCTTGATTGGCTTTGCTGCAACACAAGCGGACAGCTCCACCTACTGGCTATTTTAATAAATGCACTGCTTCTCAATGCTTTTCAATAGCAGTCACATGACTGGAAAAAATGGTTGTTATTCTGAAATGGTGTAAATTGAACCGTTGTAAAACGAGGGCCAACTGTATATATATATATATATATATATATATATATGTGTGTGTGTGTTAAAAGAAACTGCTGCAGGTACTCATTGTCCTCAAGGGTAAATCATTATACAGATTAATATGGGACTACAACTCCCACAAACCTCTGCTGCCAATTATTACTGAGCAAGTCTTGGTTTTTATTTTTCAAGCATATTTTTAAACCTTTATATCTCAGCAACCACAGCTCATTTTTTTTCAGTCAAAGAAAGCACCTATTAGACAATAAACATTTCATAAAGACTGATGAAGTGTTTTTTTCATTTCAACATTAAGATATAAGTTAAACGTTAAAAAAAATTACACTTAAAAACTACAAATTGGATTCAACATTTGTAGTCACAAAACCAGATTTCAAAGGAATTGGTTCACGTAATCTCAAGTTACAAGCACCTGAAAAGTGGTTTAATATTGAATGGATCTGAGAACGTAAACTATAGCAGCATAAATTATATTGAAATTTTAACTCAAAAACAAAATGCACTAAAACAAATGTAACTGGTGCTTAAAGGGACATAAAACCCAAGCATTTTCTTTCATGATTCAGATAAAGCATGCAATTTTAAACAACTTTCCAATTTACTTCTGTTATCAAATCTTCTATGTTTGCTTGTTATCCTTTGTTGAAAAGCAGGAACATAAGCTTAGAAGTGTGCACGTGTCTGCAGCACTATATAGCAGCAGTTTTGCAACAATGTTATACATTAGCAAGAGCACTAGATGCCAGCACTATTTCCTGTCATGTAGTTCTCCAGACGTGCACTATCTAGATATCTCTTCAACAAAGAATAACATGAGAATGATGCTAATTTGATAATAGAAATAAATTGGAATTTTTTTTTTAAATTGCATTCTCTATCTGAATCATAAAAGACCCTTTAAAATCCATCTTCCCTCCCAATATCATTTATTAACATATGTATCAAGAATCTCAATATAAATATTTAAGAAACAGGAAATCACATGGTAAACACATACAATTAACATACATGCTACATATTACATCTTTAAATACAATTATATCATAGCAATGAGAGTAACACAACAGCTTTAAAGTAGGTTGCAACAGCTTCACGTGTTGTTGGATAAGCGATGGAAATGACAATCAATCACAGAGATGGTTATCTTTAGAGTGGGAAAAAAAATATTTCCTCAGACGTTTCATCTTTACTTTTCATGTTGAATGCATCACATGCAGGCAATCTTCCTGGATCTTATCCTGGGATTACATGATGTTGGGAGCCAATTAATTAATTATCACTTAAAGGACTAGTAAATACAGAAGATATGCATAATCAACAAATGCATGATAAGAAGACAATGCAATAGCACGTAGTAGCAATTTAAATTAAGATGTGGATTATTTTCTGACAAATTTCAAAGTTATCTATACTTCCACTCCCCCTGTAACATGTGACAGAAATCAGCCAATCACAAATGCATAAAAGTATATACTATGAATTTATGCACATGCTCAGTAAGAGCTGGTGACTCGAAAAGTGTAAATATAAAAAGACAGAGTATATTTTGTTAATGGAAGTAAATTGGAAAGTTGTTTAAAATTGTCTGCTCTACATGGTGGAAACTAACCAAGTTCCTCTCAATAAATAGCATAGCCTCGAAATATCTTCCTTTCATAGGAAATCCGAAATTTCAAGCAGGCTTAAACTCGGCGGTCTTTAGTAGATGGCACAATAGTGGCTTAAATAGGATAATATACTTAATAGATAAAGACAGAAAATGTGTTAAAACTTTTGAGGAACTTAAAACTGAATTTAATCTCTTTAACAAAGACTTCTTTGCGTATTTGCAAATAAGGCACTTTGCTCTTGAATTAACCAAAGAAGCAGGCTGGTGTTGGACCCTAGGAAAGTTGGAAAATTGGTTAACTTTTACTAAAAATAGCTCTATGTCTATCGCCCCGTGCTATCATATATTTGGTACCAGTAAAGGTGTTCCTATCTTGGAACAGATGGCTTTGACTTGGAATCTTTTAATTCCTCAGAACTACATTGAATCAAAAACTCTCCAGTCATCTGTTCCCTCTAAGACCAGTTTTGTGTGCGACCCAGCAGTGAAACAGTTAATCAAGTAACCACACCCTGCAATTAGCAAACATTTCACAATGCAGACTGGAAGGTATGGTTCTCTTATTAACTGTTTCACTGCTGGGCCGCACACAAAACTGGCCTTAGAGGGAACACTGGATCAGTAAATAAGGTAGCAAAGACTATACTCTCAGCTACCTGGCGAGAGGCACATCTTAAACTCCTACGTAGGGCATATTTCATCCAGGAGAGAGGTCTTAGAGCTTGCAACCAGGGATTTAACAAATGTCCTAAGTGTTCTTATCCGGCGGCGGATCTGATTCACATGTTTTGGAAATAAAATAGAATTTTGGCTCAAAAATACACTGAAAATTGCACCATTGGCTTTATCATTGTTTCAAATTATATTGGGCTTAAAGGCGGAAGGTGGCCCCCAGGATAATGAAAAACTGGTAATTTTGTCTATCCTAGCTCCCAGATACCTGATCGGCAAGAAATGGAAAATGCGATCACTGCCAACTATCTCTGAAATCAGGAATTATCTGAAAAACCAATGTGTGTTGGAACAAAAAGACACAAATATAGATAAGGAATCTGATATAAGGAATTTTTTCAACAAATGGTTCATAAAAATACTTCCTGATAGAGAAATTGATTATTTGATCTTCCCATTTAAAAATTCTGAGATAGTTCTCCTTGGCATTTTGTAGGAGAGGAGGGAGGCAGAGAGTCACTGACTATTTTTCCCCTTTTTTTTGTTGTTGTTGTTGTTGGTGCTGTTGTTGTTGTTTTGTGTCAAAGCAAGGTGACAAAGGGAAAGAATCATCTGCTCTAGCTTGGTTTATCAACTGAAATAATCTGTCTTCTTTGTGCCTTCTTTTTTGGTGAGTTAGCTACTAAGCCCATTATATAGATGTGAAAAGAACAATTGTACTGATAATCTGAACATATATCTAAAGGTATAAATGGGTTTTTCCTTCTACCAAATTGATGGCTCAAAAAAAAAATTCAAATGCTGATTTGGAATAGCGCACATGATCAATAGCCGATGACTTTTTTTTTTTTTTTAAACTTTGATGCTTTTGGAAAACTAGCTACCAAGCCTATGATGCAGGTTTGAAAAGAACAATTGTATTGATAATGGAAATGTCTATTTAAGGGTTACAAATGGCATCAAGATTGTAAGTTCCCACGGGAACAGGGCCCTCAATTCCCCCTGTATTTGTCTGTAAAGTTTTGTGTCTTATCGTATTGTTTCTCCACTGTACTGTTATCCTTGTACCCATGGGCAGCGCTGCGGAATCTGTCGGCGCTTTATAAATAAAGAATAATAATAATAATAATAATCTTTTGTGTTTTTGAATAGACGATGGAAGGACAAAGAATAAGAAAGAGAATAGGGCAATTGACTAACGGTTAGAGGTTTCTCTGAAAGATGAAAAATTATCTGTTTTGGTCTGACCTGATAACTGAAATAATTCCTTTTTTTTTTTTTTCTTCTCTGCATCATTAATTGTCTTGAGAGTTAGCAACAAAGGTCTAATATACAGATGTGAAAAGAACAATTGTATTGAAAAATTGGAATGTATATCTAAATCTAATATCTAAGAGTTACAATTAGGTTTTCTCTGCTTCAGTTAATAACTCTCAATTGTTGATCTGTAATAGTGCATGTGATCAATGTATTATTTGAAACTTTTCTGTACATATATGAAACCTAATAAAAATATTAATTAAAAAAAAATTGCTCTATCTGAATCATGAAAGTTTAATGTTGACTTGAGTGTCTCTTTAATTGTTATTACTGCTTTATATTATTGCAGCTATTGTTAACATTCGGTCTGTCATTCCATACTAAAGATGTGGAGTGTATTTGTATATTAACCAACTCTTTCATGGTGTCGATGACGCAACTGAAATAATTGGGCTCTGGAGAACATTTTTAGATACCCATGGATTGGATCTTGAGTACAATGGGACCTGGAACAGGTCCAAGTGTTGTCTGTGCTTTTATGTTAATTCCAGAGTTTAAAGTGACAGTAAAAAATCTTTGAGGTTGTAACTTTGATGGATATTCCAGTTCTGAAAAGAGCACATGGCAAATTATACAAGCCTAACCCTGCCACATATCTGCCCCTTATTTGCTGAGTCCAAGCATTGAATGTTGGTATACACAAAAAAACTTGTAAACATAAGTTAAGTGTTGGTTGGAGTTTGAACATTGAAAACCGATTGCAGCAAACAAAGTGTTATTTATTTTGAAAATGTTTATACCTGACTGATGTCATTCTATTGAAAGACTATAGGAAAATGTAATTACAATGTGTTTGCTGTCTCTTTGTGTTATCACTTAAAAGAAACCAAATAATAAAAATAAAAAATCCTGATTTCTGTACTCCATTATAATTCAAGATCAATTTTTTTCCCCCAACAGTGCTTGAATGCCATATCTTGGTGGGGAGAGAAAAGAGTGGTTTTTTAATAAACATATAAAGAAAAAGGTGTCATTTTTTTTAAATATTTAATCTGAGTATTTTTTAATAAACATATGGAGGAACAAAACAGAATACAATTTCTCTATGTCTCCACATTACGCGAGTAAGGTATACTATATACTGAATTTCCTGTCCCAATAGGTTTAACAAGAATCTATTTATTTATGCAACACTGCCACCTTCAGGTAGAACTCCAATATAGGCAAAGCAGTCAATTTATATAGAGCCACTTTGAGTGTATTAATAGCACTACTTTTTTAGAAAAAGGGCAAGATGACAAGTCATGCGTTATGAGTTTTCCACACGTGATATGGTCTTTTCACAATCAATTTCCAATCCGCAGCTATTACGATTTCAGTTGCGCGTGCGCATTCATCCTTTCTGCGCAACATAAACGTTTCACGAAACACTTCAAAAATACATTGCAAAGCACACTTACACTCATATTAACACTGCCTAATAAAAATTTATTTAAAAAAATATTGCACACAAAAGTTATAAGGGCTCAAAGATAGGAGATCTCTGGTGTTAGAAAAAAAAAAGACATACATACACATACATAGATAAACATGGATTTATACCGTATGTATAGACATATGTTTAACAAAAAGGAGATAACGAAAATATTTAACATTACAATCTTAGGCACATTAAACAATATCTCAGAGGGATTTTCAAAGAGATATTCGCATACAGATCTCAAGATATCTAGAAAAATATATAATCATATACATATCTCGCTTTAAATAGATATATCAGTTCAAAAATCATCACATATATAAATATTTATTTATAAATAAATAGAACATATTCTGTTATAAAAAAAAAATTACAATATGAAATATTTGCAGAATACGTCATGGGCTTTGTGCAACAGATTAGGGTTTTCGTGTTGTTGTTTTTTTTTCTGTTTGTCTTCTCCATTGACTTCTATGGGGAATATGTGAACGTGCATGCGATTTGTCTGTTTCGATTACGCGGCTTAATGCGCAGGCAAAATAAGTTATTTTGGAACTTGTAATAGCTGCGCAACCCCAAATGTGAAAAAGCCATAACGTGTGCGGTGTTTTCGCAACTGATTTGCCGCGCAACTTGTAATCTTGCCCATTGTGTTTATAGGGTTTATCATTAGACAACAAAAATCAAGAAATATATGAAACATTGTTTTTTCATTAGAAGCATATAGAATAAATATACATAGAAAATTACAAGTATGATAGGGCAACCAGATTTAAAATATTACAAAAAGGGAGAAACAAACATCAGTGGAACTGCTGGGGAGGCAAATGGGGGGCCCCACAATGGATTCCCATTCTGCCCACAATATACCCAGTCTCGGCCGCTAATCACCACTGAATGGCATGCACTGAAACATTCCAGTTTTATGCATCTGACGTTTATCAACCCCATATTGGGACTTACTTAAAGGGACAGTAAACACCAGAATTTTTGTTGTTTAAAAAGGTAGATAATCCCTTTATTACCCATTCCCCAATTTTGCATAACCAACACAGTTATAATAATATACTTTTTACCTCTGTGATTACCTTGTATCTAAGCCTTTGCAAATTGCCTCCTTATTTCAGTTCTTTTGACAGACGTGCATTTTTAGCCAATCAGTGCTTGCTCTTAGGAACTTCACGTGCCAGAGCTCAATGTTATCTATATGAAACACATGAACTAACACCCTCTAGTGGTGAAAAACTGTTAAAATGCTTTCCGATTAGAGGCAGTCTTCAAGGTCTAAGAAATTAGCATATGAACTTAATAGATTTAGCTTTCAACTAAGAATACCAAGAGAACAAAGCAAAATTGGTAATAAAGGTAAATTGGAAAGTTGTTTAAAATTACATGCCCTATTTAAATCAGTCATTCGACCGACGGTTAGGAGAAAAAGGAGAAACCATAAGGTGCCGTGGTGACTGTAGTGTACAAAAAACCAAAATTTTAAACCTGACTAAAAGCCAGGGCGGGCCATGGACCGGACACACCGTAGGAGAAAGAAATTTATCAGGTAAACATAAATTCTGTTTTCTCCTACATTGGTGTGTCCGGTCCACGGCTTCATCCTTACTTGTGGGAACCAATACCAAAGCTTTAGGACACGGATGAAGGGAGGGAACAAGTCAGGTAACCTAAACGGAAGGCACCACTGCTTGCAAAACCTTTCGCCCAAAAATAGCCTCCGAAGAAGCATAAGTATCGAATTTGTAAAATTTGGCAAATGTATGCAGAGAAGACCAAGTCGCTGCCTTACAGATCTGTTCAACAGAAGCCTCATTCTTGAAGGCCCATGTGGAAGCCACAGCTCTAGTAGAGTGAGCTGTAATTCGTTCAGGAGACTGCCGTCCGGCAGTCTCATGAGCTAATTGGATGATGCTTTTTAGCCAAAAGGAAAGAGAGGTAGCAGTAGCTTTCTGACCTCTCCTCTTACCAGAATAGATGACAAACAAGGATGATGTCTGTCTGAAATCCTTTGTTGCTTCTAAATAGAATTTTAAAGCACGAACCACATCTAGGTTATGTAACAAACGTTCCTTCTTCGAAACTGGATTCGGACACAGAGAAGGAACAACTATTTCCTGGTAAATATTCCTGTTGGAAACCACCTTTGGAAGAAAACCAGGCTTGGTACGTAAAACTACCTTATCTGTATGAAAAACCAGATAGGGTGAAGTACACTGCAAAGCAGACAATTCAGAAACTCTTCTAGCAGAAGAAATAGCAACCAAAAACAGAACTTTCCAAGATAGTAACTTAATATCTATGGAATGTAAAGGTTCAAACGGAACCCCTTGAAGAACTGAAAGAACTAAGTTTAGACTCCATGGAGGAGTCATAGGTCTGTAGACAGGCTTGATTCTGACTAACGCCTGTACAAACGCTTGTACATCTGGCTGCCAGACGTTTGTGCAACAAGACAGACAGAGCAGATATCTGTCCTTTTAGAGAACTAGCTGACAGACCTTTCTCCAAACCCTCTTGGAGAAAGGAAAGTATCCTTGGAATCCTAATTTTACTCCATGAGTAACCCTTGGATTCGCACAAACAGATATATTTTTGCCATATCTTATGGTAAATTTTCCTGGTCACAGGTTTTCTGGCCTGAACCAGAGTATCTATAACAGATTCCGAAAACCCACGCTTAGAAGCAGTCAGTTGCAGAGAAACTAGATTTGGATGTTCGAATGGACCTTGTACTAGAAGGTCCTGTCTCAAAGGTAGCTTCCATGGTGGAGCCGATGACATATTCACCAGGTCTGCATACCAAGTCCTGCGTGGCCAAGCAGGAGCTATTAGAATCACTGAAGCCTTCTCCTGTTTGATCCTGGCTACTAGCCTGGGAAGGAGAGGAAACGGTGGAAACACATAAGCTAGATTGAACGACCAAGGCACCACTAATGCATCTACTAGTGTCGCCTTGGGATCCCTGGATCTGGACCCGTAGCGTGGAACCTTGGAGTTCTGACGAGACGCCATCAGATCCATATCTGGAATGCCCCATAGTTGAGTTAACTGGGCAAAGATCTCCGGGTGAAGTTCCCACTCCCCCGGATGGAAAGTCTGACGACTCAAATAATCCACCTCCCAGATGTCTACTCCTGGGATGTGAATTGCAGATAGATGGCAGGAGTGATCCTCCGCCCATTTGATGATCTTGGATACCTCTCTCATCGCCAGGGAACTCTTTGTCCCTCCCTGATGATTGATGTACGCAACAGTCGTCATGTTGTCTGATTGAAATCTTATGAATTTGGCCTTCGCTAGTTGAGGCCAAGCCAGGAGCGCATTGAAAATCGCTCTCAGTTCCAAAATGTTTATCGGGAGGAGAGACTCTTCCCGAGACCATAGACCCTGAGCTTTCAGGGAGTCCCAGACTCCGCCCCAGCCTAAGAGACTGGCGTCGGTCGTGACAATGATCCACTCTGGCCTGCGGAAACTCATTCCCTGAGACAGGTGATCCTGAGACAACCACCAGAGGAGTGAGTCTCTGGTTTTCTGGTCCATTTGAATCTGGGAAGACAAGTCTGCATAATCCCCATTCCACTGTTTGAGCATGCACAGTTGCAATGGTTTTAAATGAATTCGAGCAAAAGGAACCATGTCCATTGCCGCAACCATTAGTCCTATTACCGCCATGCACTGAGCTATGGAGGGCTGAGGAATAGATTGAAGAACTCGACAAGCGTTCAGAAGCTTTAACTTCCTGACCTCTGTCAGAAAGACCTTCATTTCTACAGAGTCTATTATTGTTCCCAGAAAGGGAACCCTTGTGGACGGGGACAGGGAACTTTTTTTTTTTTTCACCTTCCACCCGTGAGATCTGAGAAAGGCTAAAACAATGTCTGTATGAGCCCTTGCTTTGGGAAGGGACGACGCTTGTATTAGAATGTCGTCTAGGTAAGGTGCTACTGCAATTCCCCTCGGCCTTAGCACCGCTAGAAGGGACCCTAGCACCTTTGTGAAAATTCTGGGAGCAGTAGCTAAACCGAACGGAAGAGCCACAAACTGGTAATGTTTGTCCAGAAAGGCGAACCTCAGGAACTGATGGTGATCTTTGTGGATAGGAATATGCAGGTACGCATCCTTTAAGTCCACGGTAGTCATGTATTGTCCCTCCTGGATCGTTGGTAAAATTGTCCGAATGGTTTCCATTTTGAATGATGGAACTCTGAGGAATTTGTTTAGAATTTTTAAGTCCAGAATTGGCCTGAAAGTTCCTTCTTTTTTGGGAACTACAAACAGGTTTGAGTAAAAACCCAGTCCTTGTTCCGCTGTTGGAACTGGGTGTATCACTCCCATCTTTATTAGGTCTTCTACGCAATGTAAGAATGCCTGTCTCTTTATCTGGTCTAAAGATAAGCGAGACATGTGGAACCTTCCCCTTGGAGGAAGTTCCTTGAACTCTAGAAGATACCCCTGAGAAACAATTTCTAGTTCCCAGGGGTCCGGAACATCTCTTGCCCAAGCCTGAGCAAAGAGAGAAAGTCTGCCCCCTACTAGATCCGGTCCCGGATCGGGGGCTACCCCTTCATGCTGTCTTGGTAGAAGCAGCAGGCTTTTTGGCCTTTTTTCCCTTGTTCCAGCCTTGCAATGGTTTCCATGCTGGTTTAGGCTGGGAAGTGTTACCCTCTTGTCTAGAGGCTGCAGAGTTAGAAGCCGGTCCGTTTCTGAAATTGCTAAAGGAACGAAAATTAGACTTATTTTTTGCTTTGAAAGGCCTATCCTGTGGAAGGGCATGGCCCTTTCCCCCAGTGATGTCTGAAATAATCTCCTTCAATTCTGGCCCAAAAAGGGTCTTACCTTTGAAAGGAATATTAAGCAATTTTGTTTTGGACGACACATCCGCCGACCAAGATTTTAGACAAAGCGCCCTGCGCGCCACTATTGCAAAACCTGAATTTTTCATCGCTAATTTAGCCAATTGAAAAGCGGTATCCAAAATAAAGGAATTAGCCAACTTTAGTGCGTGAATTCTGTCCATGACCTCATCATATGGAGTCTCCTTTTGGAGCGAATTTTCTAGTTCATCGAACCAAAAAGACGCCGCCGTGGTGACAGGAATAATGCACGAAATTGGTTGAAGAAGGAAACCTTGCTGAACATAAATCTTCTTAAGCAATCCTTCCAATTTTTTATCCATAGGATCTTTGAAAGCGCAACTGTCCTCTATAGGAATAGTTGTGTGCTTAGCTAACGTTGAAACTGCCCCCTCTACCTTAGGGACCGTTTGCCATGCATCCCTTCTGGGGTCGACAATGGGGAACATTTTCTTAAATATAGGAGGGGGAACAAAAGGTACACCTGGCTTCTCCCACTCCTTAGTCACTATGTCCGCCACCCTCTTGGGTATCGGAAACGCATCAGCGTGCACTGGGACCTCTAAGAATTTGTCCATTTTGCATAACTTCTCTGGAATCACCAAAGTATCACAATCATCAAGTGTAGCTAGCACCTCCTTAAGCAGAGCGCGGAGATGTTCTAGCTTAAATTTAAATGCCACGATATCAGGTTCTGCCTGCTGAGAAATTTTTCCTGAGTCAGAAATTTCTCCCTCGGACAGACCCTCCCTCACTGCCAACTCAGATTGATGTGAGGGCATAACAGATAAATTATCTTCTGCGCCTACTTGCTCATCCTCTGTATTTAAAACTGAGCAATCACGCTTTCTAGGAAATGCTGGCAGTTTGGATAAAAGAGCTGCTAGAGAATTATCCATTACTGCTGTTAATTGCTGCATAGTAACAAGCATTGGTGCGCTAGATGTACTAGGTATCGCCTGTGCGGGCAAAGCTGGTATTGACACAGAAGGAGAGGATGATGAACTATCCCCACTACCTTCATTTAAAGAATCATCTTGGGCAACATTATTAAATGTGACAGTACTGTCCTTAATCTGTTTGGACGCCATGGCACAATTCGCACATACATTTAATGGGGGAATCACCTTGGCCTCCATACACACAGAACATAGGCTATCTGAAGGTACAGACATGTTAAACAGACTTAGGCAGACTTTTAATGCAATAAAAACAATTTTAAACAAAACCGTTACTGTCTCTTTAAATAATAAAAAGGGCACACTTTATTTCTGAATGATAGAAAACCATCAAAGAAATATCCGATCTTTATGAAATTTATACCCCAGTGTCTTAATGCTTTGAAAGTATTGCACACCAATTTTCAAGCCACTTAACCCCTAAATGTCCAAACCGGAGCGAAAATAACAATTAACCGGTTTAAACACACTACAGTCCCTGCCACAGTCTTTGCTGCGGCGTTTACCTTCCTTAGGGGTTATTTACAACAGTAATAAGCCTCTCTGAAGTCCTTTTCTAAGCCTCTGGACCTTCCACGTGAAGCTGCATTTACTGCCTAGTGAAAAGTAACTGCGCAACTGAGGCGCGAAAATGAGGCCTCCTCCCTCTGCATTCCAGAGTGAAGGGGCCTTTCTGACAAGATTAGGTGTCTAAACGGCTGCCAGGCGCAAATAAAGTTCCCCAAAAGTGTTTCAAAGTTTGCAAAACACTCCAAATGTCACCTAAACATGATAAAAACCAAACGACTTAGCCCAAAATAGTGTCAACCAGCATAGAGCCCAAGTTATAAGCCTTAATTCTGTTACTGAGTCTAAGAAAATGGCTTACCTATCCCAGAAGGGAAAACTGACAGTCTTCTAGCATTACTAGGTCTTGTTAGAAAAGTGACTGATCATACCTGAAGCAGATAAGCCTGCAAACTGTTCCCCCCAACTGAAGTTCTCTGGTTTCAACAGTCCTGCGTGGGAACAGCAATGGATTTTAGTTACTGGTGCTAAAATCATACTCCTCTTTTAACAGAAATCTTCATCACTTTCTGTTGTAGAGTAAATAGTACAAACCGGCACTATTTTAAAATAACAAACTCTTGATAGAAGAAATAAAACTACAACTAACACCACATACTCTTTACCATCCCCGTGGAGATGCTACTTGTACAGAGCGGCAAAGAGAATGACTGGGGGGCGGAGCCAGAGGGGGGGCTATATGGACAGCTTTGCTGTGTGCTCTCTTTGCCATTTCCTGTAGGGAATGAGAATATCCCACAAGTAAGGATGAAGCCGTGGACCGGACACACCAATGTAGGAGAAAAAGCTTCAGTGAAGCTTAAAGGGACAGTCAACACCAGAATATTTGTTGTTTGAAAAAACATAATTTATGCTTACCTGATAAATTTATTTCTCTTGTAGTGTAGTCAGTCCACGGCTCATCCATTACTTATGGAATATATCTCTTTCTAACAGGAAGCTGCAAGAGGATCACCCAAGCAGAGCTGCTATATAGCTCCTCCCCTCACATGTCATATTCAGTCATTCGACCAAAGCAGACGAGAAAGGAGAAACCATAGGGTGCAGTGGTGACTGGAGTTTAATTAAAATTTAGATCTGCCTTAAAGACAGGGCGGGCCGTGGACTGACTACACTACAAGAGAAATAAATTTATCAGGTAAACATAAATTATGTTTTCTCTTGTTAAGTGTAGTCAGTCCACGGCTCATCCATTACTTATGGAATACCAATACCAAAGCTAAAGTACACGGATGAAGGGAGGGACAAAGCAGGAACATTAAACAGAAGGAACCACTGCCTGAAGTACCTTTCTCCCCAAAATAGCCTCCGAAAAAGCAAGTGTGTCAAATTTGTAAAATTTTGAAAAGGTGTGAAGCGAAGACCAAGTCGCAGCCTTGCAAATCTGTTCAACAGAGGCCTCATTTTTAAAGGCCCAGGTGGAAGCCACAGCTCTAGTAGAATGAGCTGTAATCCTTTCAGGAGGCTGCTGTCCAGCAGTCTCATAGGCTAAACGTATTATGCTACGAAGCCAAAAAGAGAGAGAGGTAGCCGAAGCCTTTTGACCTCTTCTCTGTCCAGAGTAAACGACAAACAGGGAAGAAGTTTGACGAAAATCTTTAGTTGCCTGCAAATAGAACTTCAGGGCACGGACTACGTCCAGATTATGCAAAAGTCGTTCCTTCTTTGAAGAAGGGTTAGGACACAGTGATGGAACAACAATCTCTTGATTGATATTCCTGTTAGTAACTACCTTAGGTAAGAACCCAGGTTTAGTAGGCAGAACTACCTTGTCTGAATGAAAAATCAGATAAGGAGAATCACAATGTAAGGCAGATAACTCAGAGACTCTTCGAGCCGAGGAAATAGCCATCAAAAACAAAACCTTCCAGGATAACAGCTTGATATCAATGGAATGAAGGGGTTCAAATGGAACGCCTTGAAGAACATTAAGAACTAAGTTTAAGCTCCACGGCGGAGCAACAGTCTTAAACACAGGCTTAATCCTAGTTAAAGCCTGACAAAAAACCTGAACGTCTGGAACTTCAGCCAGACGTTTGTGTAGAAGAATAGACAGAGCAGAAATCTGTCCCTTTAACGAACTAGCAGATAAGCCCTTTTCTAAACCCTCTTGTAGAAAGGACAATATCCTAGGAATCCTAACCTTACTCCATGAGTAACTCTTGGATTCGCACCAATATAAATATTTACGCCATATCTTATGGTAAATTTTTCTGGTAACAGGCTTCCTAGCCTGTATTAAGGTATCAATAACCGACTCCGAGAAGCCACGCTTTGATAGAATCAAGCGTTCAATCTCCATGCAGTCAGCCTCAGAGAAATTAGATTTGGATGGTTGAAAGGACCCTGAATTAGAAGGTCCTGTCTCAGAGGCAGAGACCACGGTGGACAGGACGACATGTCCACTAGGTCTGCATACCAAGTCCTGCGTGGCCACGCAGGCGCTATCAGAATCACCGAAGCTCTCTCCTGTTTGATCTTGGCGATCAAACGAGGAAGCATCGGGAACGGTGGAAACACATAAGCCATGTTGAAGACCCAAGGGGCTGTCAGAGCATCTATCAGCACCGCTCCCGGGTCCCTGGAGCTGGATCCGTAACAAGGAAGCTTGGCGTTCTGACGAGACGCCATGAGATCCAGATCTGGTTTGCCCCAACGATGGTTTGCCCCAACGATGGTTTGCATCCCACTCCCCCGGATGAAAAGTCTGGCGACTTAGAAAATCCGCCTCCCAGTTCTCCACGCCTGGGATGTAAATCGCTGACAGGTGGCAAGAGTGAGACTCTGCCCAGCTAATTATCTTTGAGACTTCCAACATCGCTAGGGAACTTCTGGTTCCCCCTTGATGGTTGATGTAAGCCACAGTCGTGATGTTGTCCGACTGAAATCTGATGAACCTCAGAGTTGCTAACTGAGGCCAAGCTAGGAGAGCATTGAATATTGCTCTTAATTCCAGAATATTTATTGGGAGGAGTTTCTCCTCCTGAGTCCATAATCCCTGAGCTTTCAGGGAGTTCCAGACTGCGCCCCAGCCTAGAAGGCTGGCGTCTGTTGTTACAATCGTCCAATCTGGCCTGCGAAAGGTCATCCCCTTGGACAGATGTGGCCGAGAAAGCCACCATAGAAGAGAATCTCTTGTCTCTTGATCCAGATTTAGTAGGGGGGGACAAATCTGAGTAATCCCCGTTCCACTGACTTAGCATGCACAATTGCAGCGGTCTGAGATGCAGGCGCGCAAATGGTACTATGTCCATTGCCGCTACCATTAAGCCGATTACTTCCATGCACTGAGCTACTGACGGGTGTGGAATGGAATGAAGGACACGGCAAGCATTTAGAAGTTTTAATAACCTGGCCTCTGTCAGGTAAATTTTCATCTCTACAGAATCTATAAGAGTCCCTAGAAAGGGAACTCTTGTAAGTGGTAATAGAGAACTCTTTTCCACGTTCACCTTCCACCCATGCGACCTCAGAAATGCCAGAATTATCTCTGTATGAGACTTGGCAGTTTGAAAACTTGACGCTTGTATCAGAATGTCGTCTAGGTACGGAGTCACCGCTATGCCTCGCGGTCTTAGTACCGCCAGAAGTGAGCCCAGAACTTTTGTAAAGATTCTTGGAGCCGTAGCTAATCCGAAGGGAAGAGCTACAAACTGGTAATGCCTGTCTAGGAAAGCAAATCTTAGGTACCGATAATGATCCATGTGAATCGGTATGTGAAGGTAGGCATCCTTTAAGTCCACTGTGGTCATGTACTGACCCTCTTGGATCATGGGAAGGATGGTTCGAATAGTTTTCATTTTGAATGATGGAACTCTTAGAAATTTGTTTAGGATTTTTAAGTCCAAGATTGGTCTGAAGGTTCCCTCTTTCTTGGGAACCACAAATAGATTTGAATAGAATCCCTGCCCGTATTCCGTCCGCGGAACTGGGTGGATCACCCCCATTAGTAAGAGGTCTTGTACACAGCGTAGAAACGCCTCTTTCTTTATTTGGTTTGCTGATAACCTTGAAAGATGAAATCTCCCTCGTGGAGGAGAAGTTTTGAAGTCCAGGAGATATCCCTGAGATATGATCTCCAACGCCCAGGGATCCTGGACATCTCTTGCCCAAGCCTGGGCGAAGAGAGAAAGTCTGCCCCCCACTAGATCCGTTTCCGGATAGGGGGCCCTCTCTTCATGCTGTCTTGGGGGCAGCAGCAGGTTTCTTGGCCTGCTTGCCCTTGTTCCAGGACTGGTTAACTTTCCAGCCCTGCCTGTAACGAGCAACAGCTCCTTCCTGTTTTGGAGCGGAGGAAGTTGATGCTGCTCCTGCCTTGAAGTTACGAAAGGCACGAAAATTAGACTGTTTGGCCTTTGATTTGGCCCTGTCCTGAGGTAGAGCATGGCCCTTACCTCCCGTAATGTCAGCTATAATTTCTTTCAAGCCGGGCCCGAATAAGGTCTGCCCTTTGAAAAGAATATTAAGCAATTTAGATTTAGAAGTCACGTCAGCTGACCAGGATTTAAGCCATAGCGCTCTGCGCGCTTGGATGGCGAATCCGGAGTTCTTAGCCGTAAGTTTGGTTAAATGTACGACGGCATCAGAAACAAATGCGTTAGCTAGCTTAAGTGCTTTAAGCTTGTTCATAATTTCATCCAATGGAGCTGTGCGAATGGCCTCTTCCAGAGACTCAAACCAGAATGCCGCCGCAGCAGTGACAGGCGCAATGCATGCAAGGGGCTGTAAGATAAAACCTTGTTGAACAAACATTTTCTTAAGGTAACCCTCTAATTTCTTATCCATTGGATCTGAAAAGGCACAACTATCCTCCACCGGAATAATGGTACGCTTAGCTAAAGTAGAAACTGCTCCCTCCACCTTAGGGACCGTCTGCCATAAGTCTCGAGTGGTGGCGTCTATAGGAAACATTTTCCTAAATATGGGAGGAGGGGAAAAAGGCACACCAGGTCTATCCCACTCCTTGCTAATAATCTCTGTAAGCCTTTTAGGTATAGGAAACACGTCAGTACACACCGGTACCGCATAGTATCTATCCAACCTACATAATTTTTCTGGAATTGCAACCGTGTTACAATCATTCAGAGCCGCTAATACCTCCCCTAGCAATATGCGGAGGTTCTCAAGCTTAAATTTAAAATTAGAAATCTCTGAATCCAGTCTCCCTGGATCAGATCCGTCACCCACAGAATGAAGCTCTCCGTCTTCACGTTCTGCAAACTGTGACGCAGTATCTGACATGGCTCTCACCTCATCCGCGCTCTATCCTTAACCCAGAGCTATCGCGCTTGCCTCTTAATTCTGGCAATTTAGATAATACTTCTGTCATAACAGTAGCCATGTCTTGCAAAGTGATTTGTAAGGGCCTCCCTGATGTACTTGGCGCCACAAAATCACGCACCTCCTGAGCGGGAGGCGAAGGTACTGACACGTGAGGAGAGTTAGTCGGCATAACTTCCCCCTCGTTGTCTGGTAATAATTTCTTTACATGTAAAGATTGACTTTTATTTAAAGTAGCATCAATGCAATTAGTACACAAATTTCTATTGGGCTCCACATTGGCCTTTAAACATAGTGAACAAAGAGATTCATCTGTGTCAGACATGTTTAAACAGACTAGCAATGAGACTAGCAAGCTTGGAAATACTTTTCTAAATAAATTTACAAGCAATATAAAAAACGCTACTGTGCCTTTAAGAAGCACAAAAAGCTGTCACAGTTGAAATAACAATGAACAAAAATAGTTATAGCAACCAATTTTTCACAGTAAATGTATTAAGTTAGCAAAGGATTGCACCCACCAGCAAATGGATGATTAACCCCTTAATACCCAAAAACGGATAACTATTTAATAATTAACGTTTTTCTCACAGTCAAAACACACTGTCACAGGTCTGCTGTGACTGATTACCTCCCTCAAAATGAATTTTGAAGACCCCTGAGCTCTCTAGAGACGATCTGGATCATGGAGGATGAAGTAGACAGATTGTGACTGAATTTTTACTGCGCAAAAAAGCGCTAAAATAGGCCCCTCCCACTCATATTACAACAGTGGGGAAGCTCAGAAAACTGTTTCTATGCAGAAAACAAAGATGGCCATGTGGTAAAAATCATGCCCCAATAAGTTTTATCACCAAGTACCTCACAAAAAACGATTAACATGCCAGTAAACGTTTTAAACATACATTTGAAAAGTTATGAATTGTTATTAATAAGCCTGCTACCAGTCGCTTTTACTGCAGTTAAGGCTCATACATTATTTCAGTATTAACAGTATTTTCAGAGTCAATTCCATTCCTTAGAAAAATACATTCAGTGTACACACACTCATCAGCCTAATACCAGTCGCTATCACTGCATTTAAGGCTGAACTTACTTTACATTGGTATCAGCAGTATTTTCTCAGTCAATTCCATTCCTCAGAAAAATAATTACTGCACATACCTCATTTGCAGGGGGGCCCTGCATGCTATTCCCCTTCTCTGAAGTTACCTCACTCCTCAGATGAGAACAGCCAGTGGATCTTAGTTACGTCTGCTAAGATCATAGAAAATGCAGGCAGATTCTTCTTCTAATGCTGCCTGAGAATAAACAGCACACTCCGGTGCCATTTAAAATAACAAACTTTTGATTGTAGAAATAAACTAAGTTAAAAAACACCACAGACCTCTCACAGCGACCTATCTTTAGTCAGGCTGCAAGAGAATGACTGAATATGACATGTGAGGGGAGGAGCTATATAGCAGCTCTGCTTGGGTGATCCTCTTGCAGCTTCCTGTTAGGAAGAGATATATTCCATAAGTAATGGATGAGCCGTGGACTGACTACACTTAACAAGAGAAACATAATTTATGTAAGAACTTACCTGATAAATTCATTTCTTTCATATTGGCAAGAGTCCATGAGCTAGTGACGTATGGGATATACAATCCTACCAGGAGGGGCAAAGTTTCCCAAACCTCAAAATGCCTATAAATACACCCCTCACCACACCCACAATTCAGTTTAACGAATAGCCAAGTAGTGGGGCGAAAGAGAAAGGAGTAAAAAGCATCAACAAAAGAATTTGGAAATAATTGTGCTTTATACAAAAAAAATCATAACCACCATAAAAAGGGTGGGCCTCATGGACTCTTGCCAATATGAAAGAAATTAATTTATCAGTTAAACTCTTACATAAATTATGTTTTCTTTCATGTAATTGGCAAGAGTCCATGAGCTAGTGACGTATGGGATAGCAATACCCAAGAAGTGAAACTCCACGCAAGAGTCACTAGAGAGGGAGGGATAAAATAAAAACAGCCATTTCGCTGAAAAAAAATTAATCCACAACCCAAATATACGTTTATTCTCATAAATGAAAGGAAAAACTTAAATCATAAGCAGAAGAATCAAACTGAAACAGCTGCCTGAAGAACTTTCCTACCATAAAAAGTGGTTGCGAAGAGGCAGATACATCAAAATGGTAGAATTTAGTAAATGTATGCAAAGAAGACCAAGTTGCTGCTTTGCAAATCTGATCAACTGAAGCTTCATTCTTAAAAGCCCACGAAGTGGAGACTGACCTAGTAGAATGAGCTGTAATTCTCGGGGCCTGACCCGACTCCTAATAAGCGTGATGAGTCAAAAGCTATAACCCACGATGCCAAAGAAACTGCAAAAGCCTTCTGACCTTTCCGGGAACCAGAAAGGATAACAAATAAACTAGAAGTCTTCTTGAAATCTTTAGTAGCTTCAACATAATATTTCAGAGCTCTCACCATATCCAAAGAATGTAAAGATCTCTCCAAAGAATTCTTAGGATTAGGACACAAGGAAATGACAACAATTTCTCTATTCATTTTGTTAGAATTCACAACCTTAGATAAGAATTTAAATGAAGTCCGCAAAACTGCCTTATCCTGATGAAAAATCAGAAAGGAGATTCAAAAGAGAGAGCAAATAAATCAGAAACTCTTCTAGCAGAAGAGATGGCCAACAGAAACAACACTTTCCAAGAAAGTATTTAAATGTCCAAAGAATACATTGGCTCAAATGGAGGAGCATGTAAAGCCTTTAAAACCAAATTAAAACTCCAAGAAGGAGATATTGATTTAATGACAGGCTTGATATGAACCAAAGCCTGAACAAAACAGTGAATATCAGGAAGCTTAGCAATCTTCCTTTGAAATAAAACAGAAAGAGCAGAGATTTGTCTCTTCAAGGAACTTGCAGACAAACCCTTATCCAAATTATCCTGAAGAAACTGTAAAATTCAAGGAATTCTAAAAGAATGCCAAGAGATTTTATGAGAGAAACACCATGAAATGAAAGTCTTCCAAACTCGATAATAAATCTTTCTAGAAACAGATTTACGAGCCTGCAACATAGTATTAATCACAAAGTCAGAGAAACCTCTATGACTAAGCACTAATTGTTCAATTTCCATACCTTCAAATTTAAAGATTAGATATCCTGATGGAAAAAAACGGACCGTAAAACAGAAGGTCCGGCCTTAATGGAAGTGGCCAAGGTTGACAACTGGATATCCGAACAAGATCCGCATACCAAAACCTGTGAGGCCATGCTGGAGCCACCAGCAGCACAAACGATTGCTCTATAATGATTTTGAAGATCACTCTTGAAAGAAAAATAAAGGCGGAAAAAAAATAAGCAGGTTGATAACACCAAGGAAGTGTCAACGCATCCACTGCTTCCGCCTGAGGATCCCTGGGCCTGGACAGGTACCTGGGAAGTTCCTTGTTTAGATGAGAGGCCATCAGATCTATTTCTGAAAGACCCCACATCTGAACAACCTGAGAAAACACATCTGGATAGAGGGACTACTCCCCAGGATGTAAAGTCTGATGGCGGAAATAATCCGCTTCCCAATTGTCTATACCTGGGATATGAACCACAGAAATTAGACAGGAGCTGGAATCAGCCCAAGCAAGTATACGGGATACTTCTTTTATAGCTTAAGGGCTATGAGTCCCATCCTGATGATTGACAAAGCCCTGAAAATCGCACGGAGTTCCAAAATATTGATTGGTAATCTCGCCGCTTGAGATTTCCAAACCCCTTGCACTATCAGAGATCCGCAAACTACTCCCCAACCTGAAAGACTCGCATCTGTTGAGATCACCATCCAGGTTGGACGAACAAAAGAGGCCCCTAGAACTATACGATGGTGATTTAACCACCAAGTCAGAGATAGTCGAACATTGGGATTTAAGGATATAAATTGTGATATGCTTGAAAAAAAACCTGCACCATTGGTTCAGCACACAAAGCTGGAGAGGTCTCATATGAAAACGAGCAAAAGGAGATTGCGTCTGATGCTGCAGTCATGAGACCTAAAACTTCATGCGCATAGCTACTGAAGGGAATGACTGAGACTGAAGGTTCCGACAGGCTGCAACCAATTCAAAACGTCTCTTGTCTGTTAGAGACAGAGTCATGGACACTGAATCTATCTGGAAACCTAAAATGTGACCCTTGTCTGAGGAATCAAAGAACTTTTTAGTAAATTGATCCTCCAACCATGTTTTCGAAGAAACAACACTAGTTGATTTGTGTAAGATTCTGCAGAATATAAAGACTGAGCTAATACCAAGAAATCGTCCAAATAAGGAAACACTGCAATATCCCACTCTCTGATTTGAGTAGGGCACCAAGAACCTTAGAAAAGATTCTTAGAGCTGTCGCTAGGCCAAAAGGAAGAGCGACAAATTGGTAAAGCTTGTCTAGAAAAGAGAATCTCAGAAACTGAAAATGAACTGGATGAATCAGAATATGAAGATATGCCCCCTGTAAGTCTATGGTGGACATATAATGCCCTTACTGAACAAAAGGCAGAATAGTCCTTATAATCACCATTTTGAAATTTGGTACTCTTACATAATGATTCAAAAAATATTTCAGATCCAGAACTGGCCTGAATGAATTTCTTTCTTTGGGACAATGAAAAGATTTGAATAAAACCCCAAACCCTGTTCCTGAAATGGAAATGGCATGATTATGGCTGAAACTCCAGGTCTGAAACACACTTCAGGAAAGCCTGAACCTTTACTGGATTTGCTGGAATGCGCCAGAGAAAATATCTTCTCACAGGAGGTTTTACTCTGAATCCTATTCGGTACCCCTGAGAAATCTTAATCTGCCCCCTACCAGCTGAGCTGGAATGAGGGCCGCACCTACATGCGGACTTAGGGGCTGGCTTTGGTTCCTTAAAAGGCTTGGATTTAATCCAATTTGAAGAAAATTTCCAATTGTAAACAGATTCCTTGGGGGAAGGAATAGGTTTCTGTTCCTTATTTAGTCTAAAGGAACGAAAACGGTTAGAAGCTTTAGATTTACCCTTAAGTCTTATCCTAAGGCAAAAAACTCCCTTCCCCCAGTGACAGTTGAGATAATCAAATTCAACTGAGAACCAAATAACTTAATACCTTGGAAAGAAAGAAATAGCAATCTGGACTTAGAAGTCATGTCAGTATACCAAGATTTAAGCCACAAAGCTCTTCTAACTAAAATAGCTAAAGACACAGTAGATTTAACATAAATTTTGATGAAAAAAATGGCATCACAAATAAACTGATTAGCATGTTGAAGCAAGCGAACAATGTTAGACAAATCATAATCCAATTCTTGTTGCTCTAATTTTCCAACCAAAAAGTTGATGCAGCTGCAACAACAGCCAAAGAAAATTCAGGCCTGAGAAGATGACCCGAATATAAATAGGCTATCTTTAGATAAGATTCAAGTTTCCTATCTAAAGGATCTTAAAAAAGAAGTACTATCTTCCATAGGAATAGTAGTACGTTAAGCAAGTGTAGAGATAGCCCCATCAACTTTGGGGATCTTTTCCCAAAACTCCAATGTAACTGCTGGCAAAGGATACAATTCTTTTTTTAAAAACCTTTAAAGAAGGAATAAAAGAAGTACCAGACCTATTCAATTCCTTAGAAATCATATCAGAAATAGCATCAGGAACTGGAAAAACCTCTGGAATAACCACATGAGGTTTATAAATAGAATTTAAATGTTTACTAGTTTTAATATCAAGAGGACTAGTCTCCTCAATATCCAATAAAATCAACACTTCTTTAACAAAGAACGAATGTACTCCATTTTAAATAAATAAGTAGATTTGTCAGTGTCAATATCTGAGGAAGGATCTTCTGAATCAGATAGATCCTCATCAGAGGAGGATAATTCAGTATGCTGTTGGTCATTTGAAATTTCATCAACTTTATGAGAAGTTTTAAAAGACCTTTACATTTATTAGAAGGCGGAATGGCAGACAAAGCCTTCTGAATAGAATCAGCAATAAATTCTTATAAATTCACAGGTATACATGTACATTAGATGTTAAAGGAACAACAACAGACAATGTACTATTACTGATGGACATATTCTCTGCATGTAAAAATTTATCATGACAACTAATAGCAAATCCCAGCTGGAGATATAATCTCCACAAGATTACAACAAATGCACTTAGCTTTGGTAGAACTGTTATCAGTAAGCAGGGTTCCAACAGTGACTTCTGAGACAGGATCAGATTGAGACATCTTACAAATGTAAGAGAAAAAACAACATATAAAGCAAAATTATCAATTTCCTTATATGGCAGTTTCAGGAATGGGAAAAATATGCAAACAGCATAGCCCTCTGATAGAGAAAAAAGGCAAGAGGCATATAGGAATGGGGTTTAAATAATGAAAATATTTGGCTCCTAGTATAATGCACAAACAGAGAAAAAAATTGTCGCTAACAACATCCGGAAATGACACACTCACGTCAATGATGAATTTGCGTCATCGAACGTAACTTCGCACCAATATACTTTGGCATTTTGCGGCCTCGCAAGCCTAATTCTGCCCGCAAATTTAAAATGGCAGTCAATTGAAAAAAAGACTATACCCCAGGTAAGAAATAAATTTTCCAAAAAAATGCATTTTCCAGATATGAAACTGACAGTCTGCAAAAGGAAATACACTGAAACCTGAATCATGGCAAATATAAGTACAATACATATATTTAGAACTTTATATAAATAGATAAAGTGCCAAACCATAGCTGAGAGTGTCTTAAGTAATAAAAAAACATACTTACCAAAAGACACCCATCCACATATAGCAGATAGCCAAACCAGTACTGAAACGGTTATCAGTAGAGGTAATGGAATATGAGAGTATATCGTTGATCTGAAAAGGGAGGTAGGAGATGAATCTCTACGACCAATAACAGAGAACCTATGAAATAGATCTCCCACGAGGAAAACCATAGCATTCAATAGGTGATACTCCCTTCACATCCCTCTGACATTCACTGTACTCTGAGAGGAATCGGGCTTCAAAATGCTGAGAAGCGTATATCAACGTAGAAATCTTAGCACAAACTTACTTCACCACCTCCATAGGAGGCAAAGTTTGTAAAACAGAATTGTGGGTGTGGTGAGGGGTGTATTTATAGGCATTTTGAGGTTTGCCCCTCCTGGTAGGATTGTATATCCCATACGTCACTAGCTCATGGACTCTTGCCAATTACATGAAAGAAAGATAATCCATTTAATAACCATTCCCCAGTTTTACATAACCAACACAGTTATAATAATACACAGTTTACCTCTGTATTATCTTGTATCTCGCCTCTACAAACGGCCCCCTTAATTAAGTTCATTTGACGGACTTGCATTTTAGCAAATCAGTGCTGACAACTAGGTAACTTCACGTGCGTGAGCTCAATGTTATCTATATGACACACATGAACTAACGCCCTCTGCATTCATATTAGAGGTTGCCTTCAAGGTCTAAGAAGTTAGCATATTAGCCCACCTAGGTTAAGCTTTCATCTAAGAACATAAAGAGAACAAAGCAAAATTGGTGATAAAAGTAAATTGGAAAGTTGTTTAAAATTACATGCCCTAAATTTTCTTGGAATAAACAGAGCTTCTGCCATCTCTGTATATGGGCCTTGAATATATTTATATAAAGATATCATGTCATCTCTCAAGCGCCTTTTTTCTAGTGAAAACAACCAATTTGGCTAACCTCTCCTCTCCGTTACCATTATTAGTTTTGTGACCCTTCTCTGAACTTTTTCTAAGTCTGCAATGTCTTTTTTTTAGATGGTCCCCAGACTCCATACTCAAGATAAGGTCTTACTAGGGATTTATATAATGACAGAATTATGCTGTCTTCTTGCATCAATGCCTCTTTTTATACATGCTAGTATCTTATTAGAGAGATAATGAATTAAAATACCATAACAACAAAGAAGTTAAGGTTGTTCCAAGACAATGACCAATGTGATATAGCCCCATGCATTCCTACTAGTCATCATAAAGCTGCTGCTTCCCACCGATTGGTTCATGGCCCACCAATCCCATATGAAAATAACATTTCCCTAATTCTAATTGGCTAACAGCCTTTTGACACAACTATGTGATATATATATATATATATATATATATATATATATATATATATATACTGTGTATATATAGATATATATATATATATATATATATATATATATATATATATAAAGAAAGCGCTATGTATAATGCAAATGTTATATATGCAAAAAGTATCTCCTGATGTATTTCAGTGGCTGCTGTATCTGTTGTATCCACTATCACCAGTGGAAAGAGGAAGAATTCAAGGTAGGAAGTCCAGAAACAGCGCTCAGAGAAGGGAATTAAAAGAGAATACAGAGAACTTATGGTGTAGTATTTTCAAACATGTGAGGTATGGATTGCACACAGAGGGGATATATATTTCTATCTGTAGTAAAGATGAAATTTTCTCATGCTTGCATCAGCCTTTTGGAGTATGGTAGGTAACTTCCTTGTCGTAACAAACACACCTTTGATTTATTGGACTCAAGAAAACTCATAAAATAAATCACACTCCTACAAGTAAGTCCAAAACCAAATGGCAGAATGAATGGCTGGTTGTAAATGTTCAATGCATTCTAACCAAGTAAATACAATTCACGAAACGCGTAAGAGATACGCCCACCAGTGATGTCACTTCCGGCCTGGCAAAACCGCCAAGGATATAGCTATACGAAATAATAGCTGTGCCGTGTCTGTGCTGAAACAGGACTGGAATATCCTCTCACTCCATACTCTCTTCATAGCCGTGGTCCGGCATTGAACATTCTAACTAAGTAACTTCACGTACGTGAGCGCAATGTTATCTATATGACACACATGAACTAACACCCTCTAGTTCTAAAAATTATAAATATGCACTCAGATAAGAGGCGGCCTTCAAGGGCTAAGAAATTAGCATACAAGCCTACCTAGGTTTAGCTTTCAACTAAGAATACCAATAGAAACAAAGCAAATTTGATGATAAAAGTAAATTGGAAAATTACATGCCCTATCTGAATTATGAAAGTTTATTTTTGACTAGACTGTCCCTTTAACATATTTTTTTTCTACTGAAGGAGCACTGTTTTATATCCTTTTAAGTGAAGAAAAACATAATTTATGCTTACCTGATAAATTTATTTCTCTTGTGATGTATCAAGTCCATGGATTCATCCTTGCTTGTGGGATATTCTCCTCCCCTACAGGAAGTGGCAGAGAGACCACCCACAGCAGAGCTGCCTATATAGCTCCCCCCTTAGTTCCACCCCCCAGTCATTCGACCGAAGGCTAGGAAGAAAAAGGAGAAACTATAGGGTGCAGTGGTGACTGAAAGTTTAAAAATAAAAATATATATATGCCTGTCTTAATAAACAGGGCGGGCCGTGGACTCAATACATCACAAGAGAAATAAATTTATCAGGTAAGCATAAATTATGTTTTCTCTTGTAAGATGTATCGAGTCCACGGATTCATCCTTACTTGTGGGATACCAATACCAAAGCTTTAGGACACGGATGAAGGGAGGGACAAGACAGGGACCTTAAAGGGAAGGCACTACTGCTTGTAGAACCTTTCTCCCAAAAATAACCTCAGAAGAAGCAAAAGTATAAAATTTGTAAAATTTGGAAAAAGTATGAAACGAAGACCAAGTTGCCGCATTACAAATCTGTTTAACAGAAGCCTCAATTTTAAAAGCCATGTGGAAGCCACAGCTCTAGTAGAATGAGCAGTAATTCTTTCAGGAGACTGTTGGCCAGCAGTCTCATAAGCCAAACGGATGATGCTTTTCAGCCAAAAGGAAAGAGAGGTAGCCGTAGCCTTCTGACCTCTCCACTTACCAGAATAAAAAACAAACAATAAAGATGTTTGACGGAAATCTTTAGTTGCTTGTAAGTAGAACTTTAAAGCACGAACCACATCAAGATTGTGCAACAGACGTTCCTTCTTTGAAGAAGGATTAGGACACAGTGAAGGAACAACAATCTCTTGATTGATATTCCTGTTAAAACCAACCTTAGGGAGGAACCCAGGTTTGGTACGCAAAACCACCTTATCTGCATGGAAAATAAAGCATATAGCTCAGAAACTCTTCAAGCCGAAGAGATACCTACTAAAAAACAGAATTTATGCTTACCTGATAAATTACTTTCTTTGTTTCCTTTATTTGTGGGATATTTTCCTTCCCTACAGGAAGTGGCAAAGAGAGCACACAGCAGAGCTGTCCATATAGCTCCCCCTCTAGCTCCACCCCCCAGTCATTCGACCAGAGGTTAGGAAGAAAAAGGAGAAACCATAGGGTGCAGTGGTGACTGTAGTTTAAACAAAAAAATCTACCTGACTTAATAGCCAGGGCGGGCCGTGGACTGGATACACCACAAGAGAAAGTAATTTATCAGGTAAGCATAAATTCTGTTTTCTCTTGTAAGGTGTATCCAGTCCACGGATTCATCCTTTACTTGTGGGATACCAATACCAAAGCTTTAGGACATGGGTGAAGGGAGGGAACAAGACAGGTACCTTAAACGGAAGGCACCACTGCTTGTAAAACCTTTCTCCCAAAAATAGCCTCCAAAGAAGCAAAAGTATCGAATTTGGAAAATTTGGAAAAAGTATGCAGCGAAGACCAAGTCGCTGCCTTACAAATCTGTTCAACAGAAGCCTCATTTTTAAAAGCCCATGTGGAAGCCACTGCTCTGGTAGAATGAGCAGTAATTGTTTCAGGAGGCTTCTGGCCAGCAGTCTCATAGGCCAGACGGATGAAGCTTTTCAGCCAAAAGGAAAGAGAGGTAGCAGTCGCCTTCTGACCTCTCCTCTTACCAGAATAGATGACAAACAATGAAGTTGTTTGTCTGAAATCCTTAGTTGCTTGTAAATAGAACTTTAAAGCACGAACCACATCAAGATTGTGTAACAGACGTTCCTTCTTCGAAGAAGGATTAGGACACAGAGAAGGAACAACAATTTCCTGATTAATATTCTTATTAGACACAACCTTAGGAAGAAAACCGGGTTTGGTACGCAAAACTACCTTATCTGCGTGGAACACCAAATAAGGTGAGTCACACTGCAAAGCAGATAACTCTGAAACTCTTCGAGCAGAAGAGATAGCTACCAAAAACAAAACTTTCCAAGATAAAAGTTTAATATCTATGGAATGTAAAGGTTCAAACGGAACCCCTTGCAGAACTGAAAGAACTAAATTCAGACTCCATGGTGGAGCCACAGGTCTATAAACAGGCTTGATTCTGACTAAAGCCTGACTAAACGCTTGAACATCTGATACCTCTGCCAGACGTCTGTGTAAAAGAAAAAGACAAAGCAGATATCTGTCCTTTTAAGGAACTAGCTGATAATCCTTTCTCCAATCCTTCTTGGAGAAAGGACGACATCCTGGGAATCCTAATCTTACTCCATGAGTAACCCTTGGATTCGCACCAACAAAGATATTTTCGCCAAATCTTATGGTAGATTTTCCTGGTGACAGGCTTTCTAGCCTGAATCAGGGTATCGATAACCGACTCAGAGAAACCACGCTCAGATAGAATTAGGCGTTCAATCTCCAAGCAGTCAGATGCAGAGAAATTAGATTTGGATGTTTGAAAGGACCTTGAAGTAGAAGGTCCTGCCTCATTGGCAGAGTCCATGGTGGAACGGATGACATGTCCACTAGGTCTGCATACCAAGTCCTGCGTGGCCACGCAGGCGCTATTAGAAGCACTGACGCCCTCTCCTGCTTGATTCTGGCAACCAGACGAGCAAGGAGAAAAAACGGTGGAAACACATAGGCCAGATTGAAGGACCAAGGCGCTGCTAGAGCATCTATCAACACCACCTGGGGATCCCGGGACCTGGACCCGTAAAGAGGAAGTTTGGCATTCTGACGGGACGCCATCAGATCCAATTCTGAAGTGCCCCATAGCTGAGTCAGCTGGGCAAATACCTCCGGGTGGAGTTCCCACTCCCCCGGATGAAAAGTCTGACGACTTAGAAAATCCGCTTCCCAGTTGTCTACTCCTGGGATGTGAATTGCTGAGAGGTGGCAAGAGTGATCCTCCGCCCACCTGATTATTTTGGTTACTTCCATCATTGCCAGGGGACTCCTTGTTCCCCCTTGATGGTTGATGTAAGCTACAGTCGTGATGTTGTCCGACTGAAATCTGGTGAATTTGGCCGCAGCTAGCTGAGGCCATGCCTGAAGAGCGTTGAATATCACTCTCAGTTCCAAAATGTTTATCGGGAGAAGAGCTTCTTCCCGAGACCATAAGCCCTGAGCTTTCAGGGAGTCCCAGACAGCACCCCAGCCCAACAGACTGGCGTTGGTCGTTACGATGATCCACTCTGGTCTGCGGAAACACATTCCCTGAGACAGGTGATCCTGAGACAACCACCAGAGAAGAGAATCTCTGGTCCCTGGTCCAACTGTATTTAGGGAGACAAATCTGCATAATCCCCATTCCACTGTTTGAGCATGCATAGTTGCAGTGGTCTGAAGTGTATCCGTGCAAAAGGGACTATGTCCATTGCCGCTACCATTAGTCCGATTGTCTCCATGCACTGAGCTACAGACGGCCGAGGAATGGAATGAAGAGCTCGGCAAGTAGTTAAGAGTTTTAACTTTCTGACCTCCGTCAGAAATATTTTCATTTCTACTGAGTCTATTAGTGTTCCTAGGAAGGGAACTCTTGTGAGGGGGGAGAAAGAACTCTTTTTGATGTTCACTTTCCACCCGTGAGACCTCAGAAAGGCCACTACGATTTCCGTGTGAGACTTGGCTCTTTGGAAAGTTGACGCCTGAATTAAGATGTCTGTCGTCTAGATAAGGCGCCACTGCTATGCCCCGCGGTCTTAGCACCACCAGGAGGGACCCTAGCACCTTTGTGAAAATTCTGGGAGCAGTGGCTAACCCGAAAGGGAGAGCCACAAACTTAAAATGCTTGTCCAGAAAGGCAAACCTGAGAAACTGGTGATGATCTTTGTGAATAGGAATGTGTAGATACGCATCCTTTAGATCCACGGTAGTCATATATTGACCCTCCTGGATCATTGGTAAGATTGTCCGAATGGTCTCCATCTTGAATGATGGGACTCTGAGGAATTTGTTTAGAATTTTGAGATCCAGGATTGGTCTGAAAGTTCCTTCTTTTTTGGGAACCATAAACAGGTTTGAGTAAAACCCCAGCCCTTGTTCCGCAATTGGAACTGGGTGGATCACTCCCATTGTATGTAGGTCTTCTACACAGCGTAAGAACGCCTCTTTCTTTGTCGTGTCTGTAGACAGACGAGAAATATGGAACTTTCCCCTGGGAGGGGAGTCCTTGAATTCTAGAAGATATCCCTGGGATACAATCTCTAAGGCCCAGGGATCGTGTACGTCTCTTGCCCAGGCCTGAGCGAAGAGAGAGAGTCTGCCCCCTACTAGATCCGGTCCCGGATCGGGGGCTACCCCTTCATGCTGTCTTGGAGGCAGCTGCAGGCTTCTTGGCCTGTTTACCCTTGTTCCAGCCCTGGTAAGGTTTCCAGGCTGCCCTGGGTTGTGAAGTGTTACCCTCTTGCTTTGCAGCAGGGGAGGATGAAGCGAGACCGCTCCTGAAATTTCGAAAGGAATGAAAATTATTTTGTTTGTTCTTTGTCTTAAAGGACTTGTCCTGAGGGAGAGCATGGCCTTTTCCCCCAGTGATTTCTGAGATAATCTCTTTCAATTCAGGCCCGAAAAGGTTCTTTCCTTTGAAAGGGATGTTCAGCAGTTTGGATTTTGACAATACATCGACCGACCAGGACTTGAGCCATAGCGCCCTGCGCGCCAGAATGGCGAAACCTGAATTCTTTGCCGCTAACTTAGCTAGTTGGAAAGCGGCATCTGTGATAAAAGAATTAGCCAGCTTGAGAGCCTTAATTCTGTCCATAATATCCTCATATGAGGTCTCCGTCTGGAGCGCATCTTCTAGCGCCTTCTAACCAGAAAGCAGCTGCAGTAGTTACAGGAACAATGCACGCTATAGGTTGGAGAAGAAAACCTCAATGAACAAAAATTTTCTTAAGTAAACCCTGTAAATTTGTATCCATAGGGTCTTTAAAAGCACAACTGTCCTCAATTGGTATGGTTGTGCGTTTAGCAAGTGAAGAAACAGCCCCCTCCACCTTAGGGACCGTCTGCCACGAGTCCCGCGTGGTGTCAGATATGGGGAATATTTTCTTAAAAACAGGAGGGGGAACAAACGGAATACCTGGTCTATCCCACTACCTAGTTACTATATCCGCAATCCTCTTAGGGACCGGGAACACATCAGTGTAAACAGGAACTTCTAGGTACTTGTCCATTTTACACAATTTCTCTGTAACCACCAAAGGGTCACAGTCATCCAGAGTAACTAATAACTCCCTGAGTAATAAACGGAGGTGTTCTAGTTTAAATTTAAAAGCCAACGTATCTGAGTCTGTCTGAGAAGCAACCTTTCCCGAATCAGAAATTTATCCCTCAGACAGCACCTCCCTCGCCCCCCATTTCACAGCGTTGTGAGTGTATATCGGATACGGCTACTAAAGCGTCAGAATGCTCATAATCTGTTCTTAAAACAGAGCTATCACGCTTTGCAGGTAACATGGGCAGCTTAGATAAAAATACTGAGAGTGTATTATCCATAACTGCCGCCAAATCTTGTAAGGTAAAAGAGTTAGACGCGCTAGAGGTGCTAGGCGTCGCGTAACTGGTTGTGACACTTGGGGAGAGGCCAACGGGCTAACCTCATTACCTTCTGTCTGAGAATCATCTTGGGCCACATTTTTAAGTGCAACAATATGTGGTCTTTAAAATGTATAGACATATCAGTACACGTGGGACACATTTTGAGAGGGGGTTCCACCATGGCTTCTAAACACATTGAACAAGTATTTTCCTTGGTGACAGACATGTTTAACAGACTAATAGTAAGACAAACAGGCTTAGAAATCACATTAATCAAGCAAAAACACACTTTGCAAAAAATCGTTACTGTGCCTTTCCAAAACAGTGAAAAATGCACCAAACTTTCTGAAATTTTCACAGTATGTACCTAAAGCATTAGTAAGATTGCACAACTAGCAAAAAAATCGATTAACCCCTTAATGCCCAAACCGGATCAATAGTAAGCTAACAGACCGGTTAAAACAAATTTAGCACCTTGCCACAGCTCTGCTGTGGCCCTACCGTCCCTTAGGAGTCGGATTTATGGGGAAAAAGCTTCTTATGGGTCCTCAAACTGTAGCAGGAGCCACCATGTGAACACAGCCTGAAGATCTAGTCAATCTAACTGCGTATCTGAGGCGCAAAATTAGGCCCCTCCCACCTTACTCCGGTGCTGTGAGGCCTAAAGAAACACTCCTAGGAGTTATAATATTAGCCATGTGGGTAACAACCCCTGAAAGAAACCCAAAGGGACCTTCTAAGTGTCTTAAAAATGATATTTATAAGTAAAAACTGTTTGCCATAAAAAGTGTCAACCCATAAAATAGTGTCAACCAGCATAAATTAGCCCTGTCATGTAAGCTTGTAATTCCATACTTAGTCTCTGAATCTTATCAGTCCTTTTCTAGCATTATCACAGTCTTGTCTAGAAATAAATGACTGAACATACCTTATTGCAGCCTCTGCAAACCGTTCCCCCCAACTGAAGTTTTCTTGTACTCCTCAGTCCTGTGTGGGAACAGCAGTGGATTTTAGTTACAACATGCTAAAATCATCGTCCTCTCTGCAGAAATCTTCATTCCTTTTCTGCTGGAAAGTAAATAGTACAAACCGGTACCATTTAAAAATAACAAACTTTTGCTTGTAGAACAAAAACTACAAATCTAACACCACATTCACTTTACCCTTCAGAGAGAGACACTATTGCTTAGAGCCGGCAAAGAGAATGACTGGGGGGTGGAGCTAGAGGGGGAGCTATATGGACAGCTCTGCTGTGTGCTCTCTTTGCCACTTCCTGTTAGGAAGGAGAATATCCCACAAGTAAAGGATGAATCCGTGGACTGGATACACCTTACAAGAGAAACAAAACTTTCCAAGATAGAAGCTTAATATCCATGGAATGCATAGGTTCAAACGGAACCCCTTGAAGAACTTTAAGAACTAAATTTAGGCTCCATGGCGGAGCAACAGGTTTAAATATAGGCTTGATTCTGACCAAAGCCTGACTAAATACTCGAACGTCTGGGACATCTGCCAGACGTTTGTGTAGAAGAATAGACAAAGCAGATATTTGTCCTTATAAGGAACTAGCTGATAATCCCTTCTCCAAACCTTCTTGGAGAAAAGACAATATTCTAGGAATCCTAATCTTACTCCATGAGTAACCTTTGGATTCACACCAATAAAGATATTTGCGCCAAATATTATGATAGATCTTCCTGGTGACAGGCTTTCTAGCCTGAATCAGGGTATCAATGACCGACTCAGAGAAACCACGCTTTGATAGAATCAGGCGTTCAATCTCCAAGTAGTCAGACGCAGAGAAATTAGATTTGGATGCGTGAACAGACCTTGGATTAGAAGGTCCTGCCTCATTGGCAGAGTCCATGGTAGAACCGAGGACATGTCCACTAGGTCTGCATACCAAGTCCTGCGTGGCCACGCAGGTGCTATCAGAATCACCGAAGCTCTCTCCTGCTTTATTCTGGCAACCAGACGTAGAAGGAGAGGAAATACATAGGTCAGATTGAAGGACCAAGGCACTGCTAGAGCATCTATCAGTACCGCATTGGGATCCCGGGACCTGGACCCGTAACGAGAAAGTTTGGCATTCTGACGGGATGCCATCAGATCCAATTCTGGTGTGCCCCATAGCTGAATCAGCTGGGCAAATACCTCCGGATGGAGTTCCCACTCACCCAGATGAAAAGTCTAACGACTTAGGAAATCCGCCTCCCAGTTCTCTACTCCTGGTATGTGGATTGTTGAGAGATGGCAAGAGTAATCCTCTGCCCATCAGATTATTTTGGTTACCTCCATCATCGCTAGAGAACTCCTTGTTCCTCCTTGATGATTGATATAAGCTACAGTCGTGATGTTGTCCGACTGAAACCTGATGAATTTGGCCGCAGCAAGCTGAGGCCACGCCTGAAGCGCATTGAATATCGCTCTCAGTTCTAGAATATTTATCGGGAGAAGAGATTCCTCCCGAGACCATAAGCCCTGTGCTTTCAGGGAGTTCCAGACTGCATCCCAGCCTAGCAGGCTGGTATCTGTCGTTACAATGAGCCACTCTGGCCTGCGGAAACACATTCCCTAAGACAGGTGGTCCTGAGACAACCACCAGAGAAGAGAATCTCTGGTCTCCTGGTCCAGATGCAGTTGAGGAGACAAATCTGCATAATCCCCATTCCACTGTTTGAGCATGCATAGATGTAGTGGTCTGAGGTGTAGGCGGGCAAAAGGAACTATGTCCATTGCCGCTACCATGAGTCCGATTACCTCCATATACTGAGCCACTGATGGCCGAGGAATGGAATGAATAGCTTGGCAAGTGGTTAAGAGCTTTGATTTTCTGACCGCCATCAGAAATATTTTCATTTCTACCGAGTCTATCAGAGTAACTAGGAAGGAAACTCTTATAAGAGGGAAGAGAGAACTCTTTTTTATGTTCACCGTCCACCCGTGAGATCTCAGAAAAGCCAACACAATGTCCGTGTGAGACTTGGATAGCTGGAAAGTTGGCGCCTGAAATAAGATGTCGTCTAGATAAGGCGCCACTGCTATGCCCGATGGTCGTAGAACCGCCAGAAGGGACCCTAGCACCCTTGTGAAAATTCTGTGAATAGGGATGTGTAGATACGCATCCTTTAAGTCCATGTTGGTCATATATTGACCCTCCTGGATCAGAGGTAGAATAGACTGAATAGTCTCCATCTTGAATGATGGAACTTTGAGGAACTTGTTTAGAATGTTTAGATCCAAGATTGATCTGAAAGTTCCCTCTTTTTTGGAAACAACAAACAGGTTTGAGTAAAAACCTAGCCCCTGTTCCTCTTTTGGGACTGGGCGGATCACCCCCATGGTATGTAGGTCTTCTACACAGCGTAAGAACGCCTCTCTCTTTGTCTGTTTACAGACAATCGAGAAATGTGAAAAGTCCCCCTTGGAAGAGAGCCTTTGAATTCCAGAAAATATCCCTGGGACACAATTTCTAAAACCCAGGGATCGTGAACATCTCTTGCCCAAGCCTGAGCGAAGAGAGAGAGTCTGCCCCCTACTAGATCCGGTCCTGGATCGGGGGCTACCCCTTCATGCTGTCTTAGAGGAAGCTGCAGGCTTCTTGGCCTGTTTACCCTTGTTCCAAGCCTGGTTAGGTCTCCAGACTGACTTGGATTAGGCAAAATTCCCCTCTTGCTTTGCAGCAGAGGAAGCTGAAGCGGGACCACTCTTGAAATTTCAAAACGAAAATTATTTTGTTTGGTCCTCATCTTATTTGATCTATCCTGAGGGAGGGCATGACCTTTCCCTCCAGTGATGTCTGAAATAATATCTTTCAGTTCAGGCCCGAATAGGGTCTTTCCTTTGAAAGGGATGTTCAAAAGTTTAGTTTTAGATGACACATCAGCAGACCAGGATTTAAGCCATAACGCCCTGCGTGCTAAAATGGCAAAACCTGAATTCTTTGCCGCTAATTTAGCCAGTTGAAAAGCGGCATCTGTAATAAAAGAATTAGCCAATTTAAGGGCCTTAATTCTGTCCAAAATTTCTTCTAATGGAGTCTCCATCTGAAGAGCCTCTTCTAGAGCCTCAAACCAGAAAACAGCTGCAGTAGTTGCAGGAACAATGCACGCAATAGGTTGAAGAAGAAAACCTTGATGAACAAAAATTTTCTTCAGGAGACCCGCTAATTTTTTATGCAAAACAGTGTAAAAAAGCAGTAAACATAACGAAATTTTTACAGTAGTATCATATAGCCTTAGTAACTTTGCACAGCTATGCAAATAAACAATTAACCCCTTAATGGCAAAACCGGATTGAAAAAACATCAAAACCAGTAAAAAAGACTTTCAGCACTTTGCCACAGTTCTGCTGTGGCTCCTACCTGCCCTTCAGAACAATTTGTGGGGGGAAAAAACTTCTTTTACAGCCCTCAAACACGGCAGGAACCTCTGGAGAAGCAGTTAGAAGTCTCAGAGGAAAAGAAACTGCACAACTGAGGCACGGAAATAGGCCCCTTCCACCTCACTCAATGTTTTAAGGCCTAACAGAAACACTAGAGTGTCTCTAAATTAACCATGTGGGTTAGAAAACTCAAAAACAAGCCACAATGACCCCTTTAGTCCCCTCAAAAAAAACGTTATAATTGCATCATTCACTGAATAAACAAAAAAGTTTTTACCAAACAGTGTCACCAGTAACTAATGAGCCCTTCATGCAAGCTGACATTCCTATCCAAGTGTCTGAATACAGCTTACCCTTCCCTCATGGAGATATTGCCAGCCTTTTCTAGAAATAACATAGTCTGTCTAGAAAAAAATAGACTGAACATACCTTAATGCAGTTTAGCCTGCAAACTGTTCCCCCAACTGAAGTTTTCCTGTACTCTTCAGCCCTCGTGAGAACAGCAGTGGATCTTAGTTACAAAATGCTAAGATCATCATCCTACTTGCAGAAATCTTCATCCCTTTTCTGCCAGAGAGTAAATAGTACACACCGGAACCATTTAAAAATAACAAACTTTTGCTTGGGAAAATAAAAACCTAACATTTTTGTCACCAAACTCCTCTTTGCCCTTCCTAGCAGTTAAGCAGGCAGAGAGAATGACTGGGGGGTGGAACTAAGGGGGGAACTATATAGGCAGCTCTGCTGTGGGTGCTCTCTCTGCCACTTCCTGTAGGGGAGGAGAATATCCCACAAGTAAGGATGAATCCGTGGACTCGATACATCTTACAAGAGAAATACATTTAGGCATATTAGGTAGGCATTGTTTTACTTTCACTTTTGCTATGTATCTTTTATTTCCTTGAAGGTCTATATCCTTGCATAAATAAATATGTTTGAAAAGTCTAATAGTATACTATACTATAAAATGCCTGGTTTCCCTAATATAAATGATAAATAACTGGAATGGCTTAGAAAATAAGTATAAAAATAACAATCACCTCAACTGCCATATTTTTGCATGGGAATTTTAATGCAATGGAATTATGGCTTGTTCAAATATCTGTAGATTATTTAACTTTTTATTACTCAATAATAATATTTTCTATAGGAGACAGGGACGAAACTAGAGGGGGTGCAGAGTGTGCAACTGCGACTGGGCCCCTGAGGCCAATGTCTGCACTGATATCATGTGAGTGTGACATGATGCTTCACTAGTGTCTCTGACTACAGGGGTTCGTGTTTCTGTTTTACCCATTGGTGTTTATGTGTGTGTATGTGTGTATGTATGTGACTGTGTGTGTATTTATGCATTTATGTGTGTATATGTTTGTGGAACCAGCAAATTACAGACCTTGTTACTACAGCATGGGGGGACAGGGGGGCAAACAGTGTCACTATACAGTACCACTATATATAGTTAGGGTTGTTGCCACCTCAACCATGTTTTCCTGGACACTTATGAGTTACACATGCTGCAGGGTGTGCAGGGAGGAACATGTATTGTGTTTCTGGACAGCACTATTCATATTCCTCCCTGCACACCCTGCAGCATGTGTAATTTATAAGTGTTCTGTATTTTAAGGGATGGGTGGCAACCCTAATATACAGTAGGGGGGGGGGCTAGACCATGTCACTGTCTACTGTGGTCACTTTATAAAGTACTGGGGCAGCTAGGGTCAGGCCAGCCATCTCACCGGCAGATTACAGACTGTGTCACTAACTCATTATGTACAGTACTGGTGGGTTAAACAGTGTCACTATATACAGTAATAAGGGGTCAGACCATCTCACAGACTGTGGGCACAGAGTACCTCCTTTTGCAGACATGTAATCTGATTCACATTTTTTTTTCTGTGTTAAATGTAATAAAAAAAATATATGTATCCATTTCACCTTTTTTGGGGGGAGGGGCCCTTCTTAGATTCTTGCACCTGGGCCCTATGGTTTCTAGTTACGCCTCTGATAGGAGATAACAGAGACTTGTGACCATAGGTGTTTTGTGTGTGGAGCCCTGGAGGGGCAGAGTCATGGGAATGCTGTAAACGGGATTGGATGAGTTGTAGGTCATGGGCGAAGCAGTGGCAGTTCTTGGCTTCGCTTTAGAAACAAGTAAATTTGCCCTGAAGGGGAAGCTGCAAACCTGTAACACTACTGCAGTATACAGAACAGTTGGTAGCTCTGCAAATGTACTTTCTCAATATACATAGTTTTCAAGTTCACAATGATACTTCCTCTGTGTCCTGGCACAGCTATTGAATATAGAAAAAACATGATAATATAACTAGTAACATGGGGGAAAAAGTAGACATATAAGATTTTAGTTTAAAGTAATTATTTTTCATGTTGCTTTTGAAGAACGCATCAGTCTAACAAACTCCCAAATGTCATTTTAATTTGAAAGTAGCCCTGCCTACAATTCGCTTTGAACATCTTGTTTAAAATAATTAGCCCATGTTTTCTCCTCCTCTATTTCTCAGCCGAATATTCCTTTGCCCATTAATTGCCACATGGGTGTGCAGCTGATTTCACTGGCTGTTCTATGGGGGTGCTGATTCAAGGATTTATTTTTCATAAGTCAAACAGAGTTTCATGATTCAGATAAAGCATGCAATTTAAAACAACTTTCCAATATACTTCCATTATTAAAACGTGCACATTCTTTTTATATGTTTATTTTCGGAGGCTCCAGCTCCCACTGAGCATGTGCAAAAGTGCATAGTATATACATAATTATGTATATGCATCTTGTGATTGGCTGATGGCTGTCACATGGTATAGAGGGAGGCATAATTGGATAAACTTTGAAATTTGATAGAATTTTTTTTTTTCGGCTCATTTCAAATTCAAAGTAAGTGCTATTGCATTGTCATTATTATTGTGTAGTTATGAGTTATTCAATTCTTATGTATTTAGTGGTCCTTTAAGACAGTACTTACAAATTAGAGAGTTATAATAATTTAACCCCTTAATGACCACAGCACTTTTCCATTTTCTGTCCGTTTGGGACCAAGGCTATTTTTACATTTCTGCGGTGTTTGTGTTTAGCTGTAATTTTCCCCTTACTCATTTAATGTACCCACACATATTATATACCGTTTTTCTCGCCATTAAATGGACTTTCAAAATATACCATTATTTTCATCATATCCTATAATTTACTATAAAAATTTTTATAAAATATGAGGAAAAAATGGAAAAAAAAACACTTTTTCTAACTTTGACCCCCAAAATCTGTTATACATCTACAACCACCAAACAAAAGCCATGCTAAATAGTTTCTAAATTTTGTCCTGAGTTTAGAAATACCCAATGTTTACATGTTCTTTGCTTTTTTTTGCAAGTTATAGGACCATAAATACAAGTAGCACTTTGCTATTTCCAAACCACTTATTTTCAAAATTAGAGCTAGTTACATTAGAACACTGATATCTTTCAGGAATCCCTGAATATCCCTTGACATGTATATATATTTTTTTAGAAGACATCCCAAAGTATTGATCTAGGCCCATTTTGGTATATTTCATGCCACCATTTCACCGCCAAATACGATCAAATAAAAAAAATTGTTCACTTTTTCACAATTTTTTTCACAAACTTTAGGTTTCTCACTGAAATTATTTACAAAAAACTTATGCAATTATAGCATACATGGTTGTAAATGCTTCTCTGGGATCCCCTTTGTTCAGAAATAGCAGACATATATGGCTTTGGCTTTGCTTTTTACTAATTAGAAGGCTGCTAAATGCGACTGCGCACCACACGTGTATTATGCCCAGCAGTGAAGGGGTTAATTAGGGAGCATGTAGGGAGCTTCTAGGGTTCATTTTAGCTTCAGTGTAGTGTAGTAGACAACCCCAAGTATTGATCTAGGCCCATTTTGGTATATTTCATGCCACCATTTCACCGCCAAATGCAATCAAATTAAAAAAAACGCTAAATTTTTCACAATTTTAGGTTTCTCACTGAAATTATTTACATACAGCTTGTGCAATTATGGCACAAATAGTTGTAAATGCTTCTCTGGGATCCCCTTTGTTCAGAAATAGCAGACATATATGACTTTGGCGTTGCTTTTTGGTAATTAGAAGGCCGCTAAGTGCTGCTGCGCATCACACATGTATTATGGCTAGCAGTCAAGGGGTTAATTAGGTAGTTTGTAGGGAGCTTGCAGGGTTAATTTTAGCTTTAGTGTAGAGATCAGCCTCCCACCTGACACATCAGACCCCCTGATATCTCTCAAACAGCTCCCTTCCCTCCCCCACCCCACAATTGTCCCTGCCATCTTAAGTACTGGCAGAAAGTCTGCCAGTACTAAAATAAAAGTTTTTAAAAAAAAAAAAAATAATAATAATACATCTTTAGCATATTTACATATGCTACTTTGTAAGATCCCCCCTTAGCCCCCAACCTCCCTGATCCCCCCCAAAAACAGCTCTCTAACCCCCCCCCCCTGCCTTATTGGGGGCCATCTTGGGTACTGGCAGTTAACAATATTTTTTTCTCTTTTTTTTTTTTTTTTTTTTTTTACATTTTTCTGTAGTGTAGCTTCCCCACGGCCAACCCCTACCCCCACCCCCTCCCAGATCCCTTAGATTACTTTTTGGGGGCATTTATTCCCCCTCTTCCTCACACATATTACAGGATTATTTCTGTAGTGTAAGCGGTTCCCACCCGCTCCCTCCCGTGCACGCGCCCGCCCGCCGATCCCCCGTGCACGTGCGCGTGTCTGTGCGCGCCCCTGACTCTCCCGCCCCCCTCTGTGTCTCTGAAGCCATCGATGGCCGCCCACCCGCCTCCCACTGCAGCTCCCACCCACCAACGATTGCGGCCATCGATGTCCGGTGTAGAGAGGGCCACAGAGTGGCTCTCTCTGCACCGGAGGGGTACAAATTGTTATTGCAGGATGCCTCGATATTGAGGCATCCTGCAATAACCGGAAAGCAGCTGGAAGCGATGAGGATCGCTTCCAGCTGCTTTCCAAACCGAGGACGTACGCCATACGTCCTCAGGCGTTAACTGCATTTTTTCTGAGGACGTATGGCGTACGTCCTCGGTCATTAAGGGGTTAAACCCTTTGCGACCGAGGACGTGCCAGGAACGTCCTACAAAAAAAACTGGCACGTCCTCTGGGGTTTTAAGCGGTGGAAGCGATCGTGTGTGTGTGTGCATGCGCGCAGCAACCACTGCCACCAATGCAATTCAATGGGAAGGAGGGAGGGGGGGGGGAATAACGATTAAAGGATCTGGGAGGGGGTATTGAGGGGGGCAGCTACACTACAGAAAAATTATAAATTTATCAAAAAAACTAAGATGGCAGGGACAATTGTGGGGTGGGGGAGGGAAGATAACTGTTTGGGAGGGATCAGGGGCTGGGATGTGTCAGGTGGGAGGCTGATCTCTACACTAACGCTAAAATTAACCCTTCAAGCTCTCTACAAGCTACCTAATTAACCCCTTCACTGCTGGGCATAATACAAGTGTGGTGCGCAGCAGCATTTTGCGGCCTTCTAATTACCAAAAAAACAATGCCAAAGCCATATATGTCTGCTATTTCTGAACAAAGGGGATCCCAGAGAAACATTTACAACAATTTGTGCCATAATTGCACAAGCTGTTTGTAAATAATTTCAGTGAGAAACCTAAAGTTTGTGAAAATGTTTGTGAAAAAGTGAACGTTTTTTTTTTTTATTTGATCGCATTTGGAGGTGAAATGGTGGCATGAAATATACCAAAATGGGCCTAGATCAATACATTGGGTTGTTTACTAAAAAAAAATATATACATGTCAAGGGATATTCAGGGATTCCTGACAGATATCAGTGTTCCAATGTAACAATGGCTAATGTTGAAGAAAAAAAATGGTTTGGAAATAGCAAAGTGCTACTTGTATTTATTGCCCTATAACTTAAAAAAAAAGCAAAGAACGTGTAAACATTGGGTATTTCTAAACTCAGGACAAAATTTATAAACTATTTAGTATAGGAGATTTTTTGGTGGTTGTAGATGTGTAACAGATTTTGGGGGTCAAAGTTAGAAAAAGTGTAGTTCTTTTCCATTTTGTCATCATATTTTATAAAATAAAATTATAGTAAATTATAAGATATGATGAAAATAATGGTATCTTTGGAAAGTCCATTTATTGGCAAGAAAAACGGTATATAATATGTGTGGGTACAGTTGATGAGTAAGAGGAAAATTACAGCTAAACACAAACACCGCAGAAATGCAAAAATAGCCCTGGTCCCAGACGGTCAACAAATGGAAAAGTGCTCTAGTCACGAAGGGGTTAAACGGGTAAAAAAATAGCATATTGTATTTTGTTAGATCATTTGATTTTAAAATTAAAGTGCCATAAAAGAGGTTTGAGATCTGTTCATACCCTAAAAGGGCTAATAAATTAAAAATAGTTTGCAAAAAAAATGTTTAAAAATTGCTGGCAAGTATTTTAAAATAATTTTCAAAAATAAGCAAGAATACTTACATAGCTATGCTGTCTGGAGCACTTTGCTCCACCTTCCCTTATCAGTGTTTAGACACAGGCATTGTATTACAACGGAGTTCACAGCTTCCACGCATGCTCCAGCAGATAATCACTGTTCACTTTTGCATTTTACCAAAACAACAATAGATTTAGATACAACCATAGAAGGAAATGTGTGGGAGGAGCCGTATAAATTTGCAGGTAAAGTCATTAAAGTACATATTATTATATTTTGTCTCTATCCCAACTTGTTTTATGTCCCTATAAAGGGATACTAAACCCAAATTTTGTCTTTCATGATTCAGATACAGCATGCAATTTTAAGCAACTTTCTAATCAATCCTATTATAATTTTTTCTTCGTTCTCTTGCTATCTTCATTTGAAAAAACAGGAATCTAAGCTAAGTAGCCAGCCCATTTTTGATTCAGCACCCTGGATAGCACTTGCTGATTGGTGGATACATTTAGCCACCAATCAGCAAGCGCAACCCAGGTCCTGAACCAAAAATGGTCCGGCTAATAAGCTTACATTCTTGATTTTCAAATAAAGATAGCAAGAGAACAAAGAAATTTTTTATAATAGGAGTAATTTAGAAAGATGCTTAAAATTGCATTCTCTATCTGAATCATGAAAGACAAAATTTTGGTTTAGTATCCCTTTAACTCCTTAACGACCAAGGACAAGCAGGATACATCCTACAAAATCTGTCACTTAATGACCAAGGACGTACCCTGCACATCCCCGCTGTTTTCAAGCGCTGGAAGCGATCATGATCGCTTCCAGCCGCTTTCATGTTATTGCAGAGATGCCTTGATATTGAGGCATCCTGCAATAAAAAAAAATTTAAGCATCCGATGCAGAGAGAGCTACTCCGTGGCCCTCTCTGCATCGGCCAGTGATGGTGCCGATCATTGGTGGGTGAGAGCCATAGTATGGAGGTGGGTGGGCAGCCCATCGCTGGAGGATATCCGGATCCTGTCCCCTCTATGTTTCCTGGATCGCGTGAGGGGACAGGGAGGCGCACGCTACAGTAAGAGAAAGTCAAAGGAGGGAGAGGGAAAGGGAGAGGGAGGGGGGGATATGTTGGGAAAGGGATCTGGGAGGGGGTAGGGTATTGAGAGGGGCAGCTACACTACAGAAAATGGGGGGTTTATTTTTTTTATAACAAAAAAAGGGCAAATTTTGTAGTAAACTGGGTACTGACAGCTAAGATGGCGGCCAATAGGTCGAGGGGGGAGGCTTAGAGAGCTATTTGGGGGGGGATCAAGGAGGTTGGGGGTAATGGAGAATCCTAAATCCTAAGATAAAATATAAAAATATCCAGTATTTTATGGTTGTATTCTAATAAAGAGACTGAGAAATAATTATATATGGTTATTATAGCATTGCTAAAACAACAAATCTAATGGTGGACTTTTGTACAGTACTATATATATATATATATATATATATATATATATATATATATATATATATACACACATGTACATATGTATATAAATACATATATAAATAAATAAATACACACTCATATATATATATATAAATATATGCGTACATACACATATTTAGCATATTTAGATGTGTATATGTGTATATATATATATATATATATATCCTATAATATAAAAGGCCAAGTGTGTTTGTCCGAAGCTGTCATGCGCATTAGAGACTGCACGAGGACAATCACACCTGGCCTTCAACAAACTGACCTGGGCTGGCTGCTGGTACCTAATCCGTGAAGGGGCAGAGCCGAACGGCCGTGAAGGGGCGGGCTGCATCGTGAAGGTGGCGGAGCTGGGCATAAAAGAGCGGAGTCTAAGTGTGACAAGGGCGGGGCCGGGAGGGAGCTGCTGTGTCTGTCTGAGTGTCTGCATGAGAGAGAGAGCAGCACAAGAGGGGAGATATAGAGCAAAAGAGGGGGAGATAGAGCAAAAGAGAAGTGTGAGAGAGCAAAAGAGGGGTGAGAGAGAGCAAAAGAGAGGGGTGAGAGAGAGTAAAATAGAACGGTGAGAGTGAGCAAAAAAGAGGGGTGAGAGAGAGCAAAATATAGGGAGGCAGAGAGCAAAAGAGGGGGAGAGAACAAAAGAGGGAGAGAGAGAGAACAAAAGAGGGGGAGAGAGAGTGCAAAAGAGAGGGAGAGAGAGTGCAAAAGAGAGGGGTGAGAGAGAGTAAAAGAGAAGGGTGAGAGAGAGTAAAAGAGAAGGGTGAGAGAGAGCAAAAAAGGAGGGGTGAGAGAGAGCAAAATACAGGGGAGGGAGAGAGCAAAAGAGGGAGAGAGAGAGAGCAAAAGAGGGGGAGAGAGAGTGCAAAAGAGGGGGAGAGAGAGCAAAAGAGAGGGGAAGACAGAGAGAGCAAAAGAGAGGGGGAGACAGAGAGCAAAAGAGAGGGTGTGAGATAGAGATCAAAAGAGAGGGGGAGAGAGCTCAAAAGAGAGGGGGGAGAGAGAGAGCAAATAAGAGGGGAAGAGAGAGAGAGCAAAAGAGACAGAGAGAGAGGGAGAGGGAAAAAGAGAAGGGGGAGAGAGAGAGCAAAAGAGAGGGGAGAGAGTGCAAAAGAGAGGGGGAGAGAGAGACCAAAAGAGAGGGGGGAGAGAGACCAAAAGAGTGGGGAGAGAGAGACCAAAAGAGAGGGGAGAGAGAGACAGCAAGCAAAAGAGAGGGTGAGATAGATAGCGGGCAAAAGAGAAGGTGAGAGAGAGAGTGCAAAAGAGAGGGGGGAGAGAGAGAGTGCAAAAGAGAGGGGGGAGAGAGAGAAAGCAAAAGAGAGGAGAGAGAGAGAGCAAAAGAGAGGGAGGAGAGAGAGCAAAAGAGAGGGGGGAGAGACAGAGAGAGAGGGGGGGGGAGAGAGAGCAAGCAAGAGAGAGGGGAGAGAGAGAGAGAGAGCAAAAGAGAGGGGGAGAGAGAGAGAGCAAAAGAGATGGGGAGAGAGAGCAAGCAAAAGAGAGGTGGAGAGAGAGAAAGCAAAAGAGAGGGGGAGAGAGAGAGCAAAAGAGAGGGGGGAGAGAGCAAAAGAGAGAGTGGAGAGAGAGAGAGCGCAAAAGAGAGGGGAGAGAGCGCAAAAGAGAGGGGAGAGAGCGCAAAAGAGAGGGGGGAGAGCGCAAAAGAGAATGGGGAGAGAGAGAGCAAAAGAGAGGAGGAAGAGAGAGCAAAATAGAGGGGGGAGAGAGAGAGCAAAATAGAGGGGGGAGAGAGCAAGGGGTGGGACTGCTGTACTGCAAAAAATGGCACGTGTACACGGGCTTTAGGACTAGTATATATATCATATTTTACATATATTTTAATCATTTTTTGTTGTTTTAATTACATTAACGTGTTTAGCTTTTTAAAAAAATTGTATTTTTATATTAAAAAACATACTCTAAAGTAGGAAAAATAGTGCCTCAACAAGATTTTTCAAAACACCCAAGAAATTTGCGGGTTTTTTTTTCTTCTGTCCCTATGTCCTGATCAGACAAGGGAGCGTGCACAGGAGCAGACTAAAAGTGAAAGTCAGCGAACGCCAGCTGACACGCTAGCAGAAGAAATGCTTGCCCTTAGCAACGTTTACACGATCTCTGCTAGCGTGTCAGAATGCTTCAAAGGTTGCTATAGCAACCATTGCCGATCGGCTCCCTCGTGAACGTGAGCAGAGGGTCCGCATCGGTTTTTGATTGGCATTTGGCAGCCTGCTCTTCTTTGCATAAGCTGTGAGGAGCTAAGGAAATGCTGGATTGCGCAGACTCTGACTTACATGTCGGTCGACCCACTCACAGGCTAGTTGGAAGCTGAATCACCCCTTTACATGGGCAGTGGAAGCAATATAAATTTGTTAGAAAAATATCTTTAAAACAATAAATTACATTTAATAGATGTATATTGGTTAAATGATAATATTGTCATCAACTGTTTGTTAAGCCTTTGATAAAAAAAAATATTATAATGGCCCATTAAAGTATATATATTTTTTTTAATAATTTTTAACAGATAGCGTTTATATGAGCGTAAATGTTTACTTTCAACTTGTAATACGAGTGCTATTTCTGATGTTCGCAAAAAGCTGCAAAAAACTGATATCACACGCGTGCAAACGTTAGCACAACATTTGTAATCTATCCCTAAATCTTTCATTTCTTTCATGTAATTGGCAAGAGTCCATGAGCTAGTGACGTATGGGATATACATTCCTACCAGGAGGGGCAAAGTTTCCCAAACCTCAAAATGCCTACAAATACACCCCTCACCACACCCACAATTCAGTTTTACAAACTTTGCCTCCTATGGAGGTGGTGAAGTAAGTTTGTGCTTGATTTTCTTCTGTGATATGCGCTTCTCAGCATTTTGAAGCCTGATTCCTCTCAGAGTACAGTGAATGTCAGTGGGATGTGAAAGGAGTATCACCTATTGGTGGTTTTCCTCACGGAAATCTTTTCATGAATTCTCTGTTATCGGTTGTAGAGATTCATCTCCTACCTCCCTTTTCAGATTGACGATATACTCTCATATTCCATTACCTCTACTGATAACTGTTTCAGTACTGGTTTGGCTATCTGCTATATGTGGATGGGTGTCTTTCGGTAAGTATGTTTTTTATTACTTAAGACACTCTCAGCTTAGGAGCTATTTTACGCCTGAAATTCTGTCTAGGTGGTATAAATGACACCTTTTAGGTTCTAGATATAAGGCAACCCAGACAGACATTTTTCATTGCTTTTGTGATTGTCCAAAAATTCTGCAATTTTGGCAAAAAGTCTTATATTGGATGAATGTAGTCTTACAATTAGATTACTATATGAAACCAATTGAGATCTTTTTTTTTGGCCAAATTCCAAAGTGTTCCCAAAAACTTTAAACTTATAAATACTATTATATTAATTGTTCGTAATCTTATTCTTAGATCCTGGAAAGCACGCGCAGCGCCAAAAATGCCACAACTTAAAAATGCTTTAATTACACAATGTACGATAGATCAACACAATCTGTCGTACCCTTCGGAAGACCAATTAATTCTCTTCTTTAAAAAATGGGAACCTTTTATATTATCATTGCAAGAATCAGTGCAAAGGATGTTGGTTAAACCTTTGCTTAAATCTGCTTATGTACAATTAAATATTTATGCTGGTCACCTTCCTAAATCTTGGTTAGAGGAAAGGGGTGGGTGAGTGGCGCACAAGAGTCGGGTCGTTTTATGTTTACAGGAAAAAATAGCCAAATTTTCAGCCCTTATTGAGTCATGTAAGTCATCCCAGGGTTCTAGGATGGAAGCAGGTATCAAAAAATGTATTTACGGGGGGAGGAGCCAACTACCGAGGGAGACAGACGCTCTTGAGTGCAGCTCCTGGCTTTAACCAGCTTTAAATTATCTATTTGCCCTTAAAATAATAATTTTTTATCCCATTAAGAATCTTTCTGCTCCTTATATCACCGCTGATCCAAGTGGTGTGTAAGTGGATACTTCTGACTACGAGCACCTCTTTAAAAACTTGAACAGGATGAAGGCCCTCAAAGCCTGGGAACTAGCCGTGACGCAACTTCTACATGAGCACTTTGCGAAGATGGAAGCGACTCTAGTGGAGTGCTATACTGGGACATGCTCATTCGCACATGTCACCCCTAACCTGGTGGCCGGTTACACTACCCTGGACCAAGGTGACTATGCTGAGTCGCCCACCCCTAGGCCCCCGTGTTCCCCGCCTGAACTTCTCCAATATGGCGAACCTACTACTGGCTGCTGCAGCGATAGAGCTGATTATGAGGCGGGCACACTTATGGAGGTTAAGATGGAAGATTGCCCTGATCAGCCTGCTAAGCTAGACATCGGTACAGACCGCACCTCCATCCCAAACTCACACACAGCTGCGGGGTAGACGGAGATTGCAGCCGTCGGTCATGCGGGGAGAACTCCCCCTGCGGTCAATATCGAAGTTGAGGAACTGAGTAAGCCTGTACTCACTAAGCTAATTGCAGACCATCCTATGTGCGCAAACGGTAAGCGACTGCTGCCAGTAAGCTATACACGGGGGACTCTCTATGACAGTACTGAGGCCAAAAGCATGGGAGCGGAGGAGTCATACAGCCTTATCTTAAATCTTCTAAATGTAACTCTCCCAAACTCTGAGCTGGCATCTGCAAAACTCTGGCCTAACAGGTGGACTTCTTCTCTGGGGTCTAGAAGGCAAGCTATAATACAAGCGCAATTTGTTTTTTGCGTTCTCAAATGTGGAATTGGCTAGCATGTAGATAAACTCTAAGTGGTTTAAAAGCGAGACGCTTCCCTGCCACGCTGAACACTTGCTATTTTTGTTTGAAACTCCCGGTGACTCACTTTTATCATAAGTAGCCCAAGGTACTTTGGAGCATTTGAGAGCGATAGCGATACCTTTTGTTTACGGATCTAAAGCCCAATATGCCTCACTGTCTGTTAACAGATGGTTCATATTCTGGACGTTTTTGTTATATCGACAGTTTTGAAGAAGCCTTGTTTGATTTCCCCTGGACTTTTCCTAGACTGTTTTGACGTGTACTGAGTTGCCAGCTCTGATTACATGTAGTTCCTTTGTTATGTATAATAGTACGTTACAGTTTATGTTCTTGGCTAGTTAATGTGCTCATCCCAATATTGATTGAAATTTACCGCATTACCTGAAGCTCATTTTTACTCAGTTTATTGTAGACTTATATGGCCACTATATAAAGGGATAACAGTGTCAGGCCTTCCGATCTTGTACTTTTTTTAATCTTAGCAATGCAACCTAGATATAATAGGTGACCATATCCTTCACAGAATGCCTCTTTAATGCTCACTTATTCTATGGTGGGGGGGTATATAATGGTAACAACATTAAGGCCTCGGTGTATTATTGTTTGCTCTATTTGTTAACCTTTGGTATATTCGCACATGTGCTTGGCCCCTCCGAATTCTTTTTCTTTTCTCTTACATTTATATGTGACCTTTACCTATGTGGGATCATGTGTGATGGGCATAGGGCCCGTGCCCAATCACCAGGTCTTTACTAAGTACATAGTAAATATGTGTTTTTCAATTAGATTATAAATACCCTTCTGTTCTACTTAACACCAGCAAAGGCCACAGGACAATACTATTGCTTGTATAGAAGCGGATATACCACTACACTTTATAAATATAGAATCTTCACTAGGAGTCTGTGAGCACTCTGGTTTATCTAGATGAAGCATTTGGAACCTACTTAGCAGACTAGTCCTACTTGTTAGTATAGACCCACCTTAGATAGTATATAGGGGCTGCATGATAATATCATTAGACTATTAGTAGATTTTATACACATAAGATTGGAATATACATCTCTGTTTTTGTGTATGTTGAAATCTGCGACTTGCTGGTCACTGTTTAATTCTTTATCTATATTTTTATCTCAACGCTGTATTAGCCTCATTTTTGTTCCATCAGTTACTTAGGTTATATTTTATTACCATTTTGTGTTATCAGAACGTGATATTGTATACCACACATGCCAAGCGTGTTGCGCATTTAAAGTTGAGTCATAGAGCACATTATATTTGCTAAACTTAACCCAAATTAACATCTCAATTATTTAGAGCTAGGCAGGTTTATAAGAGACGTGAAGTTACAATCCAGTTGTTATTAAGTTTGACTGGTTAGCCCACAAGTATCTTACTAGGTGCTCCTCCGGTCTAATTTAAACTATAAGGCGCAAATGCATAAATTGTTGGGACACACATAGACATAATGCAATGCATAGTTTTAACTAGAAGCTTACCATGATAGCCCGATGTAGGCAGGTCCTACATTACTAATATCATTTATACCTTTATTCTCCTCTGCACCCTGAGTAAGCTTCATAAGCTATGTCAGCCCTGTGAATTTAGAACTTGAGGCTCTCTTGAATTGGGTGTAACTTTAGCCCAATTTATAGTTACTTCATAAGTTACTTACCGCACCTCAATAACCACCTCCTCCCTCCCCCCCCCATACATAATATACCTCCTTGTCAAGGAGATTTAACTTTGCGGTTTGTCTTGTCTATACCGCGCCCTACCCTATCACTATACTTACAGTTATAACATACCAGTTGTTCATATTGTGAACCACACCGTAACTCTATTTACCTTTTGTATAGTAATGCTAAAAACTAGGAAAAAATGAGGTTTGATAATGGAGGTCCAAATGTGATCTCTCTAACTGAGACACCTTCCATACCTTGATTAGTCTTTCTTGAGGTCCAAGAGTGGCCACCTTTATTTATTGGGAGGTATACTGTATATCAGGCAGATTACTTAAACACTAATGTCTTGTACATGGTCACTGCTTAGTACTATACTGTTAGTCTTTCATTGATCTTATTGTGATATTTCAATGTATACTTTTTCTTTTTGTATGCCTGTTCTTTTTTTTAACCTCAATAAAAAAAATTATTAAAAAAAAAAAAAAAAAAAATGTATTTACTTGCTCTATATGATTACTCTTTATTTAAAAAAAAATTGATATTCTAAAGGTATAAGTTCATGACCGTCCTGCGTGACGTCAATTGTTTTGGTTCACTAACGCTGTATTATCTTTGGCTTTGTACAATAAATATATTTTAAAAAAAAAAAGACACTCTCAGCTATGGTTTGGCACTTTATGTATAAATGTAAAGTTCTAAATATATGTATTGTTCTTATATTTGCCATGAGTCAGGTTTATGTATATTTTCTTTTGCAGACTATCAGTTTTAAAATTGGGAAAAATGTATTTGGGAAGTTATTTTTTCTTACCTGGGGTATAGTCTTTTCTTCAAAATTGACTGTTTTCTTTCATTTTCGAGGGCAAAAGTAGGCTCGCGAGGCCGCAAAATGATATTGTTTATTGAGTCATTCTTGGTGCAACCTTTTTTTTGCTGCAAAGGTACGTTCGTTGATGCAAGTTTGTCATTTCCGGCGTCTTAGTTGACGCCAGGTTCCTTGCACAAGGTTGCGTCTGCTATGAAGCGAGTTGCGTCATTTCCGGATGTTATTAGCGCCAAAAAGTTTCATTTTGCATTGCGCGTCATAGTTGGCGTCAAATCATTTCATTATTTAAACCCCACTTCCTATATGCCTCTTGCCTGTCTCTATGCTCAGAGGGCTATGCTATTTGCATTTTTCTCCCATTCCTGATACTGCCATATAAGGAAATTTATAATTTTGCTTTATATGTTGTTTTTTTCTCTGACATTTGCAAGATGTCTCAATCTGATCCTGTCTCAGAAACCACTGTTGGATTTCTGATGCCTGATAACAGTTCTACCAAAGATAAGTGTATCTGTTGTAAATTAGTAGAGATTATATATCCAGTGGTAGTATGTAACAGTTGTCATGATAAACTTTTACATGCAGAGAATGTATCCATCAGTACTAGTACAATGCCTGTTGTTCCATCAACATCTAATGTACATGATATCCCTGTGAATATAAAAGATTTTATTGCTGATGCGATTCAAAAGGCTTTGTCTGTTATTCCCCCTTCTAATAAACGTAAAAGGTCTTTTAAAACTTCTCATAAAGTTGATGAAATTTCAAATGACCGACAACATACTGATTTATCCTCCTCTGATAAGGATCTATCTGATTCAGAAGATCCTACCTCAGAGATTGACACTGACTTATCTTTTTTTTTTATGTTGTATAATACATCATAAATGTTTTTTTCTTTATTTTGCTACACCTTGTAAACCCAGTCTAATTTAAATGTTTACAAGTTTCTTTATTTTTTTATTTTTTTCTTATTCTTTTTTTTTTATATAATTTAATTTTTATTGAGGTTCTTTGCAAGGCAAACAAACAGTAGTTGTCAATACACCATATAAAGAAACAAGTTATAACAGAGTAGGCTACTAAAACAAGTCAGTTAAATGCACTGTGTAATTAAATGACAAACTACACTTTCAATATGAACAATAAGTGCCACTTAGAATATATACCCACTGGATATGTTAAGCGGCCACTCTTGGACCACATAAAGTTGCGGGAAGCATAGTATGTAGCAGGTAAACATGGATATGAGGGGGCCACTTTTGGACCCCAGGTGAACGACCTCTTTTCTACTTTTCAGAAAGAAAAACAAAAAACAAACAGAGCTGCATTGTTCTAAAAAGTGTGTTAGATGCTAGGTTGGAAGATATCAATGCGAGCTGCAGCTAGACACAACTTCATTATATCTCACTCTTCTCACAGCATGGACATATTTACTAGTGGAAAGTTAGTATGACAGCCTTGGTGGATATATGCAAGACAGCTATAGCTCCTAGCCCTCTAAAACATAACAATATGGGGTACCAGGTTGCAAAAATTAAGTTCAGTAAACAGCACTTTCGGATAATTGGGCCATCTCATCATAAATCAAATCAAAGCATAAGGGGCAAGCTTTAAGATCTTTTGCTTCACAACATGCTTAATATAATGCAAATATATGGTTCCCTCTTAATAGTAACTATAAGCATCTAGGTATAGAGCTGTATTCCTTGTGTGGTAACAGGCCCGTCTCCTTCCCAGCAGCTCCGGCCGTAAGCCACCATATCAGAGACATTAATTTATGCTCTTTAAAAGATGCATCAATTAATCATATCTGATATAAAATTAGAGGAATCTTAGCTGGTCATCCTAAATATGTAGGGGCATCTTAATATATAGTTGTAATAACAGGTTGCTCTGTGATTCTTTAGTATGTTGTTTAGACCAGTATATATGCACCATATTCTCCACTCTATGAAATAAACAAACAGTAGTGTTTACCCTTACAGGTAAGTAAATATGGTTCTAGTTTTGAGTACAGCAAAGCATCTAAAACGTTTTTAGCAAAAAGGTAGGTCCGTATTCCACACCATGGTGTGGAATCCTTCAGTATTTATCTTATATATAGATTAGAATATACCTGAATTAAATTATAATAGCCCAGATTAATAGCTAATAAGCAGAAGACAATCTGCAACCAGACAATATATAATAAAGAATATAATATACAGAATATGAAAACTTTAACCAACAAGTTGATATTTAAAATTTAAAGAGAAGAGCAACAAGTTGTTAATGTAAATTCAGCTATTGCTTATCATCAACATTTTGAGACCTATGTTCCTTTATCCCCATGCCTTAGATGCCGAAAAGTGTGAACTATGGAGGGAATCTGACAGTCTCGTGGTGTGCCTTTTATATACGAGACCCAGGACGGTGAAAGTCTCAACAGGGCAATAGAGTTCAAGGTACCTGTACTACCCGAAAAATTTAGGTATTCAGTTAGTAGCCTTAGACTCACTGGTGAAAAACTGCAGGCATCTTGGCTCTTGGGTGAATCGGCAATCTCATAAAGTGAGTATTCTAAAGTCTTAGCTTCCAGGCCCCCCCCCAAAGCCCCACTGGGCTGCGACATATAAGCAGTGTTCTGATATCTGCCGAGGTTCACTCACTGTGGTATGCAGACCCGGTGTTGCTAGCAACGCAGATGCTGTCCCCTCAGAGACAATAACTTGCGTGGTATTCAGCGACTCTGTATTTGCCACATTGTGCTGGAGGTCGTCAGATAAAATGGCGATGCTGTCTCGTTCTTCCTCCTGCTACCTGGACTCGCCTAAAAGTGAGAGAGTCGTAGCAAAATAGCGTGGTGTCAGGGCGTCCTGTGGTGCAAAGCTCTTCAATCCTGCAACAGTGCACATTATCAAATATGTCCTGATAGTCAGCCTCCTCTCTGTCGGCCATTTTAGGGACAGTAGATCGTGGCGCAGTTATTTATATTAGGAGCCGGTAGCAACAGGGTCAGTCCTGTCTGTAAAATCTTTCCAATTTAGCAGGTAGTGGAATACAGATCTTTAATACTAATTGATTGTGTCTAGCTGCAACCAAGTAACCCTCGATCTCTCGAGGGGGGGACGCTGATTACATGTGAGCCGCCGCTCTAAGCCTCCTGTCCGATTCCAGCTCCAACTTCAAAAATACAGACCAGTCTTCCTGAATATATAGTGCTGCTACATGTAGTTAACAAAAAAAATAAGATTGTTCAGTGGGATTTCTCAAGTAATCAACGGCTTATTGAGATCTCAGAAGGAGCTCAGGAGAAATGCGACCATCTCTGATCGCGGTTCGGACACGCCTCCACTGACATCTCTTTAAGATGGAATATATTCGTTCCTTGTTAATAGAAGTGTTGATTACTTTGGATATTGAGGAAACTAGTCCTCTTTATAATTAAACTAGTAAACGTTTAAATTCTGTTTATAAACCTCCTGTGGTTACTCCAGAGGTTTTTCCAGTTCCTGATGCTATTTCTGATATGATTTCAAAGGAATGGAATAGGCCTGGTACTTCTTTTATTACTTCTGCTAGGTTTAAAAAGCTGTATTCCTTGCCAGCAATTAGATTAGAGTTTTGGGAAAAAATTCCCAAAGTTGATGGGGCTATCTCTACTTTTACTAAACGTACTACTATCCCTATGGAAGATAGTACTTCCTTTAAAGACCCTTTAGATAGGAAACTTGAATCTTATCTAAGGAAAGCTTACTTATATTCTGGCTATCATCTCAGGCCTGCCATTTCTATGGCTGATGTTGCAGCTGCATCAACTTTTTGGTTGGAAAGTTTAGCGCAACAGGAAACAGATCCTGATTTGTCTAGCATTGTTCGCTTGCTTCAACATGCTAATCATTTTATCTGTGATGCTATTTTTGATATAATCAAAATTGATGTTAAATCTATGTCTTTAGCTATCTTAACTAGAAGAGCTTTGTGGATTAAATATTGGAATGCTGACATGGTATCTAAGTCTAGATTACTACCTCTTCCTCTCCAAGGTAACAATTTATTTGGTTCTCAGTTGGATTCAATTAATTCAACTGTTACTGGGGGGAAGAGAGTTTTTTTACCTCAGGATAAAAGATCTAAGGGTAAATCTAAGGCTTCTAATCGTTTTCGTTCTTTTCGACAGAATAAGGATCAGAAAGCCAACCCTTCTCCCAAAGAATCTGGCTCCAATTGGAAACCCTCTTCAAGTTGGAATAAATCCAAGCATTTTAAGAAACCAAAGCCAGCCCCCAAGTCTGCATGAAGGGGGGCAGATTAAAAATTTTCAAAGACATTTGGGCAGATTCTGTCCAAAATCAATGGATTCAGAGCATTGCCTCTCAAGGGTATCGAATAGGATTCAGAGTAAGACCTCCTGTGAGAAGATTTTTTTCTCTCACGTGTTCCAGCAAACCCAGTGAAGGCTCAGGCCTTTCTGAAGTGTGATTCAGATCTAGAGTTTTGAGGGGTAATTATACCAGTCCCATTTCAGGAACAGGGCCTGGGGTTTTATTAAAATCTATTCATTGTCCCAAAGAAAGAAAATTCATTAAGGCCAGTTCTGGATTTGAAAATTTTGAACCGTTTTGTGAGAGTGACAACTTTCAAAATGGTGACTATAAGGACTATTCTGCCTTTTGTTCAGCAAGGTCTTGTCAGGGTGCCAGGAATCAGACTGAGACGAGAAGTGCAAAAATAATCACACCTTTATTAATAGCAAAAAATAATAAAAAGTCCACAAAACAAATAAGCCAGGAATCAAAACCAGAGCTGGAAGTCAGACGAGCCGAGTCAGGAGCCAAAGCGAGTAGTCAGACGAGCCGGAATCAGGAACAAGGAGAACAGCAGAGTCAGGAACAAGCCAGGGATCAGGAACCAGGAGGGACGTCAGACAGCCAGGTAATACACAGGAGCTCTCACAAACAGGTCTGAGACAACGCAAGGGCAAAGCATACCGAACAGAGGCCCTTTAAATAATAAGTGATGGGCCTTAATTTCGATACGAAAAGAAGGAAGGCAGTGTCAAAATACAGACTTCTAGGGGCTAACGTGATATTTCTACAAGAGACTCATTTTATGTCTACACATATTCCTAAATACTGGGAGAGACAGTTTCCTATACACTTTCACTCTACTATAGACCAGAAAAAAGAGGGGTATCCATTTTATTGCATTCCTCCCTGAATTTTAATCATACTGACACTATCATTGACAAGGAAGGCAGATATCGAATTATCAAGGGTACTTTAAATGATGTAGAAATAGTTTTCTGTAATGTATATGCCCCAAATGAGCATCAGGAACAATTTTTTAATAAATTGTCCTACCTCCTCACTAGCTGGAACTCAGCTAGGATTTTCCTAGCGGGTGACTTTAATGTATCTTTATATCCACAAGACCAAATGACAAACACCCATCACACCGACACACAAAATAGAAATAATAGAAAAATTAAATCAATACTGAACATTATGGAGGGACACAATTTGTTGGACTCCTGGAAAGCCCTATATGGTGTAACCTCAGATCACACGTTTTTTTCTACGGCACATCGTAAATACTTTAGACTTGATTACATTTTTCTGATCCAAATTCTGTTAGCAAATGTGATGTCCTCCTCTATTCACCCATGCGTGTGGTCTGACCACTCCTTAGTGATAATAAAGCTAGAGGGGCTTCTTACACCTAATTCTGCAAGAAGCTGGACGTATGATCCCACAATTCTGAAAAACCCTATTCATAAGGAGATGATACTCAAACACGTTAGAATATTGGAATTTCAACACAGATACGGTAGACAACCCTATACAGGTGTGGGCGGCCGATAAAACAGTGATGAGGGGTCTATTAATCCAAATTAAATCACATACTAAATGCAAGGCAAAAGCATTATTTAACACCCTTCAAATGGAAGTAGCAACCTTGGAGAGGCGTCACAAAATGACCAGCTCCAATAGTTTATATAAAATACTACAAGACAAACGTCAAATTCTAGATAACCTACTCAATGACCAGTTGATCAGAGCAGGGTTAAGACTTCAATCTAAATATTTTATGTATGCGAACAAGCCGGACAAATTCTTGGCCCATAAAATTTGAAACAGAACTAGAGACATGTCTATACCTATACTTTACAATACTAAAGGGGAATTGACCTCAAAACCTAAAGATATAGTCAACACATTTGCGACATATTACGGTTCTTTATATGATGGAAAGAAAGTGAATAAAACTGCGCAAACACTGAACTCATTGAATATATTCTTAGAGGAGGCTGCCATGCCTGAGATTAACCAACAAGACTTAGACTCTTTAAATGCTGACATTACGGATAGAGAGGTAATTAGTGTCCTTCGGGAATTAAAGCCAGGTAAAGCTGCGGGTCCTGATGGCTTTCCAGGCAACTACTACAAACTATTTAAATCTTCTCTTACATCGCATTTGGTCAAGTTCTGCAACTACATTCTGCAAGGTCACACTATCCCCCCACCCCCCCCCGAACTTCTAGAAGCTAAAATTGTAGTTCTTCCCAAACCAGGGAAAGATAGGACGTTATGTCAAAACTATAGGTCGATATCCTTAATAAACCAGGACTTAAAATATTTACAAAAATTCTAGCTAATCGTCTTAAACAACTCCTCCCCAAATTAATTCACCCAGATCAGGTTGGTTTCATCAAATATAGAGAAGCACCAGATAACATCAGGAGAATGGTGGTCCTGCTTGACTATTTACACAAGACAAAAACGCCTTCTCTGCTTCTCTCTTTGGACGCAGAGAAGGCGTTTGACAGAGTCGATTGGGATTATATGCAGGCAGTCTTGTGTAAGATTGGTATTACAGGGCCATTCATGGATGCAATCAAAAACATATACTCCATTCCTTCAGCGTGTGTTAGGGCTATGAGACACCAGTCTGATAGATTTGCGGTCCTTAGAAAATCCCCTGATATTACGGGAATTACAATAAAGCAGAAGGAATATAAGCTTACACTTTCGCAGATGATATTCTTCTCTCCTTGACCAGGCCACTACCGAACCTTTACAACACTCTTGAATCATTTTCCTTAATATCGGGATATAAAGTAAACTTAGAGAAATGCAAAGCGATGCCCATAGAGCTCCCAGACCATACAAAAAAGCTGATTGAATTAAACTTTGAATTCAATCGGGTCAAACATAACCTTAGATATCTAGGGATCAACCTCACAAAGCACTCATCAGACTTATATTGAGCCAATTACCCTCCAATATACAAAACCTGAATAGTTGGAGCAAACTGAGATTCTCTTGGTTTGGAAGACTATCTGTGGTTAAAATGATGGCGTTACCACTGATTCTATATCTGTTCTGCACCGTACCAATAGGAATCCCGACCCCAGACCTTGACGACCTCCAAAAACGCATAAATAGTTTCATAAGAGGAAACAAAAAAGCTAGAATCCCCACAGTGATACTTAATAGGAACAGAAAGTTGGGGGGGTTGGTGCACCAAAATTTAAACATTACTATCAGGCAGCCAGACTAGCACAGACAACTCTTCTCAATGACTTAGATGAAGAAATCATATGGACTAAACTTGAATCAGATATTATGGGAGTAGTGCCGCGTGAGTTGGTTTTATGGGATCTGAAGCGAAGTGCAAGTAGAAATTACCACAAATTCCCCATCGCAGATTTCATGATTAAGCAGTGGTCCAGGTTAACCTCCTCTCTTGGGCTGCTCCCCCAAAATTCTATTAAAACCCCACTTACATGCATAGTTAGACCAGAACATATCCTAGAGGATTATATAGAATAGCTGATATACTATATAGGGGTAAAGTGTTGAGTTACTCTCAGACAAACTATATCCAATCAAACTTGATTGGTTTTTATACCTACAACTTACCTCTACCATGCAACACCTTTTGCCAGCAATCGCTAAGAACCCACTCACTACTTTAGAAAATGTGTAGTGTGACGTCTAGACCCAAGAAAACTATAACACAACTATACCAGGCAATTCAATCTGCTACATGGAACTCTAAAACCACACTGCAAATTAAATGGGAAAATGATCTCAACAAAGATATAGATACACATAAATGGCATACAATTCTATATAACGCGGTGAGAGGATTGCTAAGTGCAGATATGCTGGAAAGCTGTATTAAGACCAATTTTCGCTGGTATCTCACTCCATTGATAACTTCACATGCTACCATAAATGGGTCCAGACTTTGTTATAGAGGGTGTGGAGAAGAGGGCAATTATAAACATATGCAGTGGGATTGCTCCCACTCACACAAAATCTGGAACCAACTTTCCCAATTTCTAAGCTATATTTTAGATAGTCCAATAAAACTATCTATGGAACAAGCTTTACTCCATATTAGACTTAAGGAATTTAATAAACATATCAATCAATTTATTAAGATAACATGTACAGCTACAAGGGTATGTATAGCTCGTCACTGGCGGGAGGGGGCTCCTTCCTGGGAGGAAATTGTACTCAAGATCAAACATTATTACAATATGTCAGCACAGGCAGCTTTTATATTGGACAATCAAGAAACCTTTCAGAAGGTTTGGTATTATTGGATCTTACATGATTCGATATAGTACGTAAATTGCTGGTAACGGGGTGTTTCCTCCACATTGCTCTTCTCCCTTACATACTTAAAGTCCCTCTGTGATAGGATAGAAATTAAATAAAAACTATAGGTACAGTGTTGTGGTCATGAGATAGTCCTCCCTCTTTAATCTTTCCCTCCTTCTCTAACTTTACCGCTTTTTCTTTTTTCTTTTTGTCTTTCCTTGGTAAAATTTTGTTTTGCAATGTCTTTAGGTGGTTTATTGAAATATGGAATTTCTATGACTAGCTATGGTTTTCACTTCAATAGTTCCACCATTACAGATTTTAATGTAAACATGTTTTTCATGATGAAGAGATCTGTAATTAATAGTATATGATGATCTCGGACATTGTAACCTTTTCTTTTTTACTTTTTTAGTTTCCTTATGATTCTAAGATTCATGTTGTTACAGATTTTTTTTTCTTTTTATATGCTCTCATAACAAAATAATAAAAATTACTTTATCATAAATAATAAGTGATGACATCACAATTCTGAGACTGCATCCTGTCTCACACGGATGATGAACACCAGTCTGGCCATAAAAGGAAGTGCAGGAAATGAGCAGCATCACACAGTATGCACCAGAGTCAGCAAGAGAGGTGAGTAACATGGCTGCCAGCAGCACATGGCAAACAAAGGAGGGAAAAAACCCTGACAGTACCCTCCCCTCAACGACCCCTCCCCCGCAGGAGGACAAAAGGATTATTGGGGAAACGGGCATGGAAGGTACGGAGGAGGGCGGGAGCATGAACATCAAAGGAGGGAACCCATGAACGCTCCTCCGGACCCTAGCCCCTCCAGTGAACCAAATACTGTATGCGGCCCCTGGACATACAAGAGTCAATAATGCTGCTGACCTCATACTCCTCATGGTTGTCAACAAAGATAGGACAGGGAAGAGGCAACACAGTGGTAAACCGATTACAAACCAATGGTTTCAAGAGGGAGACATGAAAAACATTGGAGATGCGCATTGCAGGAGGAAGGTCAAGAGCGTAAGCCACAGGATTGACCCGTCGGAGTATTCGAAAAGGACCAACATAACAGGGAGCCAGTTTATTGGAAGGCACACAAAGGTTCAGGTTGCGGGAGGACAGCCAAACTCTCTCACCAACCTGGTAGGAAGGCGCGGGCAGATGCCTACAATCATCCTGGAACTTTTGGCGCTGCATAGAACAATGAAGGCAATCCTGAATCTTCACCCACGTGGAATGGAGTTGCCAGAGATGCTCCTCCAATGCCGGAATACCCTGAGACATGAATGAATCGGGCAACAAGGATGGTTGAAACCCATAATTCGCCATGAACGCGGATAACTTGGAGGAAGCATTAATAGCACTATTACGAGCAAACTCTGCCCAAGGTAACAGTTCAGACCAATTATTGTGGTGATCTGAGACATAGCAACGGAGGAACTGTTCCAGAACTTGATTAGACCGTTCCGCAGCCCCATTGGATTGAGGGTGATATGCCGAGGAGAAGTTAAGCTGGATCTCCATTTGAGCACAAAAGGAACACCAAAATCTGGAGACAAACTGGCTACCCCGGTCCGACACTCTCTCCTTGGGTAAGCCATGTAAACGGAAGACCTCCCGGGCAAATATTGAAGCAAGCTCCTGAGCAGTAGGCAACTTCTTCAAGGCAATGCAATGTGACATTTTACAAAAACGGCCAACCACCATAAGGATAACAGTATTGCCATTGGAAACAGGGAGCTTGACAATGAAGTCCATGGAAAGATGTGTCCAAGGATGCTCACCATTAGCAATAGGTTGAAGAAGACCCACAGGAAGACGTTGAGGTGTCTTATTCTGTGCACAAACTGAGCAGGAGGCAACATACACAGCAACATCAGAACAAAGACCTGGCCACCAGAATTGTCGACTGACAGACCAAATCATTTGGTTCTTGCCTGGGTGACCTGCGGCTTTAGGATAGTGGTAAGTGTGCAAAAGTTTAGTTCGAAGATTCTCAGGAACAAAGCACTTACCACTAGGTTTCTCAGGAGGTGCATTGGTTTGTGCAGCCAGGATCTCCTCCCCCAAGGGAGAAGTCAAATTAGTATGTATGGTAGCCAAAATATGGTCAGGAGGTATAACAGGAGTAGGTACAGACTCCTCCTTGGACAGAGGCGAAAATTGTTGAGAGAGGGCATCAGCCCTAACATTCTTACTACCAGGCAGGTAGGAGACTACATAATTAAACCGAGACAAAAATAGCGCCCACCTGGCCTGTCGGGGCAACAAACGTTTTGCTTCAGATAGATAAGTTAAAATTTTGAGGTCAGTAAGAATGAGCACTGGCACGCTAGTACCCTCGAGAAGATGCCTCCATTCCTTGAGTGCCAAAATTATGGCCAGTAATACCCTGTCGCCAATTTCATAATTGCACTCCGCTGGAGACAATTTCTTAGAAAAGAAACCACACGGATGCAAGGAACCGTCAGGCGTAGGAAGTTGAGACAAGAGGGCACCTACTCCAGTCTCAGGCGCATCGACCTCAAGAACGAAAGGCAGGACAGGGTTAGGATGAGCCGGAACTGGAGCTGCAGCAAAGGCAGTTTTAAGACTATCAAAGGCCTTAATGGCAGTAGGTGACCAATGGAGTGGATCATTCTCTTTACAGGTCATGTCTGGGATAGGTTTGACCAAGGAAGAAAAGTTTTTAATAAACTTTCTATAGTAATTGGCGAACCCCAAAAAATGTTGAATAGACCGAAGACCAACTGGTCGAGGCCACTGCATAACTGCAGAAAACTTGTCAGGATCCATGGAGAACCCTGCAACAGAGATAACATAACCTAGGAAGATTACTTGAGTCTGATGGAATTCACATTTCTCGAGTTTACAAAACAGGCCGTTCTCACTTAGTCTCTGAAGAACCTGTGCAACATCAGAACGATGAGCCTCAAGTGTGGGTGAGTGTATGAGGATGTCGTCTAAGTACACCACAACACACTGTTGCAACATATCTCGAAGGACATCATTAATAAATTCCTGGAACACAGCAGGAGCATTACATAGGCCAAAGGGCATTACAAGATACTCATAATGCCCGCTCCTGGTGTTAAATCCTGTTTTCCATTTGTGGCCCTCCTTGATCCTAACGAGATTGTACGCTCCTCTCAAATCAAGTTTAGTAAAGAGCGTAGCTCCCTTGAGGCGGTCAAAGAGTTCCGTAATGAGCGGAATAGGGTAAGCATTCTTAATGGTAAGATGATTAAGACCCCTATAATCGATGCATGGTCTTAACTCGCCACGCTTTTTCTTCACAAAGAAGAAGCCAGCCCCTGCAGGAGAGCAGGAATTGCGGATGATCCCCCGCGACAGAGCATCGGCAACATACTCCTCCATAGCACAATTCTCCGCAACAGACAGAGGGTAAACCCGGCAACAAGGAGGAATGGCTCCGGGTTGCAGGTCTATGGCACAATCGTAAGACCAGTGAGGAGGCAACGTACCGGCACGCACCTTGTCAAAAACATCTAGGAACTCTCGGTACTCCTCTGGCAATTGAGATACCGAAGAAGTGCACAAGACTTTAACTGGTTTCCGAAGACAAGTGGAAATACATTGCGGATACCACGACAAAATTTTGGACCTGTGCCAGTCGAGACTGGGATTGTGCTTTTGGAGCCAGGGATAACCCAGAACAACCGGAATATGCGGAGAGTTTATCACCTGGAACTGGAGGGTTTCAAAATGGAGAGCCCCAATAGCCATGGATAACAGAGCAGTTTCGTGAGTAACGAGTGTGTGCTGAAGGGGCCTGCCATCAATGGCCTCAATAGCAAGCGGAATGGACCGAGGCAAAACAGGAATGGAGTGCTTTGATACAAAAGCACTGTCAATGAAATAGCCCGCAGCACCGGAATCAACAAGAGCCTGGGTGAATATGGAGGAGTCCACCCAGCAAAGGACAACCGTAACCAATTGTTTCTCCTTTAGCGGTTCCGGGGACGAGAATAAACCACCCAAGGTTTGCAGCCGACAGGACCTTAGGTGTGAGCGTTTCCCAGCCGTGTAGGACAAGACTTCAAAAGGTGGCCCTGTAACCCACAATAGAGGCAGAGCCCATCCCTCCTCCTAAAGGCCCTCTCCGCCGCGGAGAGATGCGTGAATCCCAACTGCATCGGCTCAGCAGTACCTGGTGACTCTGGACCAGGAGGCATAGGAGGAGAGGGAGGCATGGGTGGGAACGAACATGTAGGAGACAATGGAACAGGAGGCTTCCGCAAGCGCTCCTTGAAAGAGGGCCTCTCTCTGAGTCTGATGTCAATTAGGATCAAAAAAGACACCAATGCCTTGAGATCCTCTGGTAAATCTCTGGCAGCAACTTCATCTTTAATCGCATCAGAGAGCCCATGAAAGAAGGCGGCAACAAGGGCTTCAATGTTCAAACCTACCTCTGCGACAAGCGTACGGAACTCAATGGCATACTGAGAAACAGATCTTGTACCTTGATGAATGGACATGAGTCGTTTAGCAGCAGAGGAGGAGCGAGCCGGAACATCAAATACCCTTCAAAAGGAGGCCACAAATTCAGGGTAATTTCAAATCACAGGTTTTTTAGTCTCCCACAAGGGATTAGCCCAGGCAAGAGCTGTGCCAGAGAGTAACGAGATGAGAAATCCCACCTTAGCTCTGTTCAAGGGAAACGCCTGAGGTAACATCTCAAAGTAAATGCCCACCTGGTTCAAAAACCCTCTGCACTGATTAGGATCGCCTCCATATCGCTGAGGTAGAGGTGCAAAACCGGACATGCTCCTGGTAGGACTAGGTGCAGCAGCGGAAACAGGAGCAGCCATAACTTGCAGGACACTTTGGTCCAAATGTGCAGTGCGAGTCAGCAGGGTTTGCATGGCTAGTGCAAATTGATCCAAGCGGTGATCCTGTTCATCCATCCTGGAAATTATGGCAGGTAAAGGTGGATTATTAGCACCATCAGGAGTCATGGCCCTTGCGTAATGTCAGGGTGCCAGGAATCAGACTGAGACGAGAAGTGCAAAAATAATCACACCTTTATTAATAGCAAAAAATAATAAAAAGTCCACAAAACAAATAACAAGCCAGGAATTAAAACCAGAGCTGGTAGTCAGACGAGCTGAGTCAGGAGCCAAAGCAAATAGTCAGACGAACAGAGTCAGGAGCCAAAGCGAGTAGTCAGACGAGCCGGAATCAGGAAAAAGGAGAACAGCAGAGTCAGGAACAAGCCAGGGATCAGGAACCAGGAGGGACGTCAGACAGCCAGGTAATACACAGGAGCTCTCACAAACAGGTCTGAGACAACGTAAGGGCAAAGCATACTGAACAGAGGCCCTTTAAATAATAAGTGATGACATCACAATTCTGAGACTGCATCCTGTCTCACACTGATGATGAACACCATTCTGGCCATAAAAGGAAGTGAAGGAAATGAGCAGCACCACACAGTATGCACCAGAATCAGCAAGAGAGGTGAGTAAAATGGCTGCCAACAGCACATGGCAAACAAAGGAGGGAAAAAACCCTGACAGGTCTTTATATGTCCACGATAGACTGATAGAAGATGCATATCTTCATATTCCGATTTATCCAGACCACTATCGGTTTCTGAGATTCTCTTTTCAAGACAAGCTCTTTCATTTGGCCTAGCGACAGCTCCAAAAATGTTTTCAAAAGTTCTTGGTGCCCTACTCTCTGTAATCAGAGGACAGGGTATTGCTGCGTTTCCTTATGTGGACGATATCTTGGTACTAGCTCAGTCTTTACATTTTACTGAATCTCACACGAATCAACTAGTGTTGTTTCTTCAAAGACATGGTTGAAGGATCAATTTACCAAAAAGTTTCTTGATTCCTCAGACAAGGGTCACCTTTTTAGGTTTCCAGATAGATTCAGTGTCCATGTCTCTAACAGACAAGAGACGAATAAAATTGGTTTCAGCTTGTCGGAACCTTCAGTCTCAATCATTCCCTTCAGTGCTATGTGCATGGAAGTTTTAGGTCTCATGACTGCAGCATCGGACGCGATCCCCTTTGCTCGTTTTCATATGAGACCTCTCCGGCTTTGTATGCTGAAACAATGGTGCCGGGATTATACAAAGATATCACAATTACTATCCTTAAATCCCAATGTTCAACTTTCTCTGACTTGGTGGTTAGACCACCACAGTATAATTCAAGGGGCCTCTTTTATTCGTCCAACCTGGACTGTAAGCACAACAGATGGAAGTCTTTCAGGTTGGGGAACCGTCTGGGGAACTCTGACAGCACAAGGGGTTTGGAAATCTCGGGAGGTGAGGTTGCCAATAAATGTTTTAGAACTCTGTGCTATTTTCAGGGCTCTTCAGGTTTGGCCTCTGTTGAAGAGAGAACCATTCATTTGTTTTCAGACAGACAATGTCACAACTGTGGCATATGTCAATCATCAGGGCAGGACTCACAGTTCCCTAGCTATAAAAGAAGTATCTCAGATACTTGCTTGGGCGGAATCCAGCTCTTGTTTAATTTCTGCAGTACATATCCCAGGTATAGACAATTGGGAAGTGGATTATCTCAGCCGTCAGACTTTACATCCGGGGGAGTGGTCTCTCCATCCTGATGTGTTTTTTCAGATTGTTCAGATGTGGGGTCTTCCAGAAATAGATCTGATGGCTTCTCATCTAAACAAGAAACTTCCCAGGTACCTATCCAGGTCCAGGGATCCTCAGGCGGAGTCGGTGGATGCATTAGCAGTTCCTTGGTTTTACCAACCTGCTTATATCTTTCCGCCTCTAGTTCTTCTTCCAAGAGTGAATTCCAAAATCATCATGGAACATTCGTTTGTGTTTCTGGTAGCTCCTGCATGGCCTCACAGGTTCTGGTATGCGGACCTTGTCCGGATGTCCAGTTTTCAACCTTGGCCACTTCCTTTAAGACCAGACCTTCTATCTCAAGGACCGTTTTTCCCATCAGGATCTCAAGTTGCTAAATTTGAAGGTATGGAAATTGAACGTTTAGTGCTTAGTCATAGAGGTTTCTCTGACTCAGTGATTGATACTATGTTACAGGCTCGTAAATCTGTTTCTAGGAAGATTTATTATCAGGTTTGGAAGACTTATATTTCATGGTGTTCTTCTCATAAATTCTTCTGGCATTCTTTTAGATTTCCTAGAATTTTACAGTTTCTTCAGGATGGTTTGGATAAAGGTTTATCTTCAAGTTCCTTGAAGGGACAAATCTCTGCTCTTTCTGTTTTATTTCACAGAAAGATTGCTAAGCTTCCTGACATTCGCTGTTTTGTTCAGGCTTTGGTCCGTATCAAGCCTGTCATTAAATCAATCTCTCCTCCTTGGAGTCTTAATTTGGTTTTGAAAGTTTTACATGCTCCTCCTTTTGAGCCTATGCATTCTTTGGATATTAAATTACTTTCTTAAAGTGTTATTTCTTTTGGCCATCTCTTCTACTAGAAGAGTTTCTGAATTATCTGCTCTTTCTTGTGAGTCACCTTTTCTGATTTTTCATCAAGATAAGGCAGTTTTGCGGACTTCATTTACATTTTTACCTAAAGTTGTGAATTCTAACAACATTAATAGGAAAAAAATTTGTCCCATCTTTGTGTCCTAATCCTAAGAATTCTTTGGAAAGATCCTTACATTATCTGGATGTTGTAAAGCTTTGAAATATTATGTTGAAGCTACTAAAGATTTCAGAAAGACTTCTAGTCTATTTGTTGTCTTTTCTGGTTCTAGGAAAGGTCAGAAAGCTTCTGCCATTTCCTTGGCATCTTGGTTAAAGCTTTTGATTCATAAGGCTTATTTGGAGTCGGGTCAGGCCCCGCCTCAGAGAATTACAGCTCATTCTACTAGATCAGTCTCCACTTTGTGGGCTTTTAAGAATGAAGCTTCAGTTGATCAGATTTGCAAAGCAGCAACTTGGTCTCCTTTGCATAATTTACTAAATTCTACTGTTTTGATGTATTTGCCTCTTCGGAAGCAGTTTTTGGTAGAAAGGTTCTTCAGGCAGCTGTTTCAGTTTGATTCATCTGCTTATGATTAAAGATTTTTTCTTTCATTTATGAGAAAAACGTATTTTGATTGTGGTTTTAATTTTTTCAGCAGAAACTAGCATAATTTTGCACTTTCCAATTTTAAACTTTAGATTTTTTTTTTCCATAGTAATTGTTTTTATTGAGATTCGTTAACAGGCAAACAAGGCATACATGTCAATAGAAGTTTTACAGATAGGTACGTTCCACAAATACAATCAATACTTACTAGATTGCCTAGTTAAAGTGTGATTACATGTTGTAACAATCATAAATTAGATAGTACATTTAATGCCAGTTACGTTCTGTGCCTTCAAAATGATCTAGAAGGCCACTCATGGACCCTTATGACACTCTAAACAGAACCAAAGAAGGTAGCATCTGAAAGTACGGAGACCACTTTTGGATCCCCTGAGGAGAATCTCCATTTTCTGAATTTTTAGGGTTCAAATCTACAAAATAAACTTAACCTGAAAAACTTTCATAAAACCAGTGACTTAATAAAGGATCAGGGCCACTCTTGTGCCCAATGAGGGAAGGTCTATGGTCTGCAGTACTATTAGAGCAGAAATATAATCAGGAATGAGAGTAATCATCTGCTAGAGGTATAGAGATTCCAATATGGACCTGCAGGAGGGATGTCCCTTTTAGAGTCTGCATTGACATTTACTATTGTTTAGAGGCTATATATGGGTCTAATTTAACTAGCTAGCAAGGTGTGTATGAAGGAACTATGCTATAGCCATGCAAGTTAAACCCTACCTAGATCAGTCCGGATTTTATTACCCTGAGATAGGCTATAAAGTCTGTAGGAGTATGTACCCTACGGGGTATATGCTATCCTGGCTCAGTACCCTATAAGCCAACTGACTTAACTGTCCGCCCTAATAGGAGGTGTACTTAGGTATCTAGCTGACTTACTGTCCTATTTTATCCCTCCCTAATCTGGAGTACTTGTTACAGTGATACGTGAGTTTAGGTTGTCTAGCCGTCTCGGCCGCAGACAGATCGAATATGACCAAACAAATAAGGGGCTTAAAATCTACATACTGATGCCAGCATAGCTATGCTCTATATTATCCCTCTAAAACATTCAACTATCCTATGGCCAAATAAACAATTTTGTGTTATAAATACCAACAAGGTCTAGGTATCATGGCTAGGGTGACTCTTAAATAGTGCAGCTATGTAAAACAATCATATACACAGCATAATGTCAAAGGAACAAGGTGCAGATAAAGCATTAACATAACCTGCCTCTGACTTTGTTATTTAAACAATTTTAAATTGGAACAAGTTAAAGCTATCTATATATACATATCAAAAATGCTAGAAAGGCAATTGCACAAATGTAGGATGAGAGAAATCTGCCCCACTTAGGAAAAATACAATAAGGAGCGCAGGTGAAATTACATCCCATCATCCCCCATACTAGCAATATCTATCCTAGGAGCCCCCTAAAGAGCTAACTGGTTATATGAGCTGCAAATATCAATTTTGAACTTTGTGAGCAGAATAACAATATTGTCCGGCAAAGCCTCATGAGTTAAGGTGTAAGCAGTGACTGCAATGTTTGCATCTCAAGCAGGCTAGGGATCCTCTAAATCTAATAAATTATATAGTCATTTAAAAGTCTCATGGGATACACATAAACAGGTTGCTTACAGACAGGACACAGAACTGAACTTCTCAACCGACTCCTGCTCTTTGAAAGGTCCATGAGTCAAAAGCTCTTCTCCTGTATTGGGGGTTACCAGATACCGAAAGTTCTGTGCGCACAGATGCATCGTCTAGCGGTTCCTTTTGCCAAAAATTTCTGACTGTCTGCGCTTCTAGGCCAGCCATTGGGGACACCGGGTCTCTGATGAATAGATCTCTCACCTCTTTGCTCCTCCAGAAAGAGGGTAAGATTGTATTCCGTCCAATATCCTTGGTAGGTAAGGATCGCCACTCCATCTGCAGGCTGCACTCCTCATATATGCACAGCTGCTGGTCTGTGAGCGGCTCCATTAGCGTTATTGCGGCTGCAGGTTTGATCGGGTGAATCCGGGCCTCACCCATCCGCACTATAAGCAATGTAGATTTTGGTCCTGTAGAGGTCTCTTGTGTCATGTCAGCCAATAAACCATTTCCGATGCTTATCGTGCTTAGTGTCCCAGATCTCTGTAGGGGCTCTGAGGGTATCGGTAACTGTAGGACCTTACACAGCTCGTGTTCTAACTCCTCAAAGTGTCTCCAGATATGAGACTGCATCTCCCTCTCCCACACATCTATAGCGGCCATTATTGTTTCCATGGCAGATTTTCACCGCTGTTTAGGTGGATGTACACAGATTGTAAAGATTATATATTAGAAGCTGCTTCTGCTCCAATTCTGATGATTGTGACTTCCCTCAGTTCTACAGCTCAAAACGGCTGTTATACCCGGATAAACCGGGGGGGTTAGGCAAAGGCCTCAGACACATGTGCGTCGCCACTGCAGGCCTGCCGTTCCGGTACATTAGCACACGAGATTTAGGCTTCTTGTCAGATCGCTTTGCTCAAAAAAATTATATTATTCCAGATCAAACATAAATTGAGTGTGGATTGAGAAAATATACACTGATACGCAGCGGATTAATCAGTGAGCCCTCAGAGCACTAAAGTAAGTCGGCCATCTTGGTCGCAGCCCGGAAGCGTCCCCCAAACTTTAGATTTTTTCTCTTATGTATTTTAGATCCCAGTCATTTGCCCAATACTCCATTTTTTTACTACACTTCTTATTTGGTTCACCCCTCCTGGAACATGAAATTTTGTATCATCTGCAAACACAAATATGTCCCCTGTTAAACAAAGCAGGCCCCAGAACTGATCCCTGAGGAACTGAATGCACTCTATTTACTAAGACACTCTGTTGTCTATTTTTAAAGGGACAGTCTACACTAGAATTGTTATTGTTTAAAAAGATAATCCCATTATTACCCATTCCTTAGTTTTGCATAACCAACACACATATTAATACACTTCTTACCTCTGTGATTACCTTGTATCTAAGCCTCTGCAGACTGCCCCCTTATTTCAGTTCTGTTGACAGGCTTGCATTTTAGCCAATCTGTGCCGACTCCTAGATAACTCCACGGGCGTGAGCACAATGTTATCTATATGGCACACATGAACTAACACCCTCTAGTTAGGAAAAACCTGCTGCAGAATAAATTTTATAATGAGTTGCTGGTCTCTGAATTACATGGATTCTGGAGAAATAAAAAAGAATGTTGATGAGATTAAAAAAGAAAGATAGAAATAAAATCAAGAAAACTGCAAGACTGTTTAAAAAAAATACATATATAAATTGGAATTAAAATTCTTATTTTGAAAAAAAAAAAAATCATATATTTTTTTATTTTCTCCCAAAGCTACATAAACATTTATTTCAACCAGTGGGTAGACTTATTATAAGCATAACAGTCTCCCTTATATGTAACTCAACAGTCAGTTATGGTGGCCTCATTTTTAAAAAATATATATTTTAAAAATAAATACATTTTTAAGACAGAAAAAATGTATTATTTATACAAAAAGTGAAAACTAAAATATTGTGTACATTTAAAAGCAAAAATAACAAATAAAACCCAAAACTTAAAGGGACACTGAACCCTATTTTTTTCTTTCGTGATTCAGATTATCAAATTTTCTTCGTTCTCTTGCTATCTTTATTTTAAAAAGAAGACATCTAAGCTATTTTTTGGTTCAGTACACTGGATAGTACTTGTTTATTGGTGGGTGAATGTATCCACCAATCAGCAAGAACAACCCAGGTTGTTCACTAAAAATGGGCCGGCATCTAAACTTACATTCTTGCTTTTCAAATAAAAATACCAAGAAAATGAAGAAAATTTGATAATAGGAGTAAATTAGAAAGTTGCTTAAAATTGCATGCTCTATCTGAATCACGAAAGAAAAAAATTTGGGTTCAGTGTTCCTTTAAGTGTAATATATGTGGCAAGTCCAATAGAGATCAGCAGAGAGTCCATAAATTCAGAAAAGGTAATGTTCCAAATGTAGTTAGTAGTAACAAATTTATTAAAATAAAGTAAAAGAAGTCACATATGGAATGTATCAAAATGTACCTCTTTCTCTTGTATTCTTTGCTGGAACCAGCTCATTTCCATGACAGTCTATGCAGGTAGGCTCAGGAGTGTGCACGTATTTTACCATTACGTGGCAGCTGTTTTTGCATCATTGAAGTTCTCAAGAAATATGCACACTCCTGAGCGTAAAGGAATATTTTTTTTCATGATTCAAATAGAGATGCGATGCGATGTTAAGCAACTTTCTAATTTACTCCTATTATCAAATTTTATTGTTTTCTTTGTATCTTTATTTGAAAAAGCAGGAATGTAAGCTTAGGAACTGGCCCATTTTTGGTTCAGCACCCTGGATAGCGCTTGCTGATTAGTGGGTACATTTAGCCACCAATCAGCAAGTGCTACCCAGGTGCTGAGCCAAAAACGAGCCGGCTCCTAAGCTTACATTCCTTCTTCTCAAATAAAGATACCAAGAGAACGAAGAAAAAATGATAATAGGAGTAAATTAGAAAGTTGCTTAAAATTGCATGCTCTATCTGAATCATGAACGAAAAAATTTGGGTTTCATATCCCTTTAACAACATATACATATTCATGCAGCTAATGCTTCACATGTCATGTTTACAATAAATCAATAAAATTTTCTGCACTTCTCCTAACACCAGGTGTATGTCCTAATACAAATGGAATAAACATCCTGCATCACATTATAAAGGGTTAGTAAAGTCAAGTTTAAACTTTCATGATTCAGAAAGGGCATGCAATTTTATAACAACTTTCCAATTCACTTCTATGATCAAATTTGCATAGTTCTCTTGTTATCCTTTGTTAAAGCATAAACCTAGATAGGCTGATAGCAGCTTAGGAGCGTGCATGTGTCTTTAGAAGTCTATGGCAGCAATATTTGCAACATTGTATAACACTGCAATAAATAATATTGCAAACACTGCTGCCAGGTGGCAAAAGACATGTGCACACTCCTGAGCTCACCTAGAATTACTCTTTAATAAAGGATACCAAGAGAGCTAAGCAAAATTGATCATAGGAGTAAACTAGAATGTTTTTTAAATGTAATGCTCTATCCATTTAAAGGGATTTGAAAAATAAGGCATCTAAGCTATTTTTTGGTTAAGGACTCTGGACAGCACTTGTTTATTGGTGGATGAATTTATCCACCAATCAGCAAGAACAACCCAGGTTGTTCACCAAAAATGGGCCAGCATCTAAACTTACATTCTTGCATTTCAAATAAAGATACCAAGAGAATGAAGAAAATTTGATAATAGTTGTAAATTAGAAAGTTGCTCAAAATTGCATGTTCTATCTGAATCATGAAAGAAAAAAATAAAGGTCTATTCACTTTCCACCCTTAAAAGTGCAGCTTTTCTTTGACATTTGCATATCCCTTTAATGTTCACAAATCTATTAGTATTCTTCTTGTAACTAGTCAGTAAACAGCTGCTATGTTACCCTCTATCAACAACTATAATACTTAGAATGTATTAAATTGTTTTACTTTCATACGCATAAAAAAATGTTTATTTTCCTTCAGGATACAAAGTTTAATTAATATAAAAGTTCTAATCACATTATATTTTGTCGAGGCATAGAGCTGTCAAGAAGAACAAATAACATAGTATAAAATAACTAAAATCCATGACAAAAACAGGTATAACTTTTTGTTCACAACTCACATGAATGAATCCTACAAGTGTTCAAATATTGTACATTATATACAAAAAAAGAAAAATAGTGACAGTCAAAGTCGTTTCTCAGAAACCCCCTTGGTAAGGCCCCAAATGCTAAGTAATTGAGCTGACTCTTTTGCTTCAGCAGATTCGCCATTGACTGTCTACGAGATGGAATAATTTAGTGAGGCGATGACTGGGGTTTTGTATGGATTGTACTAGAGTTTGCGATAAACAGAGACGGCGCAGCCCCGAGATTATTTTCTAGCGGTAAGTAGTGGCGGGAGAGGGTGTTTGTTCATGTTGAATGTGCGGTATTACGGGTTTGTGTTTACGCGGGCAGGGCCGGAGATCCCGCAGGACGTTCTATTGTTCCCCGCGGCTCGTAACTCCGTACCAGGACCCGGCCAGGAGAGCCTTACAGCCCTCCAACTGGAGGCCCTAGGCCGCGGGGTATCCAGTACCTAACCCCCAAATCTCCTCACAGATTCTGCTCTTCTTAAACACGCAATTCGCATGCTTCAAGGCCTAGTCTTTTTATACATGGGGTTAGCGGATTCCCCGGGCGGCAGGACCACCTGAGCACCGGCCCCCGGGATGACAAACAGCAGCTTCAGCCAGGTGAGACAGCTGAGGCCGGCATTGCCATGTGTGACTCCCCTCCTCTACAATTAATTTAGTATTCCATTAAAGTGAGACAAATCTCCCCAGTTACATTTTCCTATTGAGCCATTTCACTATATTTTTCCTCGCTACCTTACAATTTAGTAAATCAGCTCCACAGTAACAAAGATCTGTAACACTCTAGGTTTGTCGTAAAGTTTATATATAACGAAAATACATCTCTAACATTAATATGAATTCACAGGAACATTTCCCACAGTTGAGTCAGTAATTTAAGAGTGTTTTCTCACTGGAGAGGTAATGCTAGTTTATGTATTGGTGAGGTGTGTATATATAGCCCTGTTTATTGTCGCAAAATAATCTGAAATAATTACTTAGTGTAATTAAATAGTATGCATTACAATATTTAGCTGTTTTTAATTTTCTTTCTCTAAATATATATATATATATATATATATGTATATATGTGTGTGTGTAATACTGCCATTGCCCAGTACAGTTAAAATTACATTTCTTTTTAATGTAGCAATGCAATTCTAATACCCCCCCCCCCCCATGCTGACAGCACATAAGTAAACTTTCATCATTTAGATAGTGCATTCGATTTTAAAGAAGTAACCAATTTACTACTTTGTTCTCTTGATATCCTCAGTTGAAATAAATACCTGTGTATTTATACCTAGGCACTTCTTTACAGAATGGGTGATTGATTCATGGAATAAACTTCCACAATAGGTGGTAATGACAAACACTGTGGGGGACTAATAAGAATGCCTGGGATAAGCATAAAACTATGATGACCTAGATACGTTTATACTTTTAGGAAATATTGGGCAGACTTGCTGGGCCTATTATTCTTCTTTATAAAGCGCCAACAGATTCCACAGCGATGCCCAGTACAGAGATAAAAGTACAACAGTGACACATTACAATATAATACAAAATATAACAAACAAATACATGGGGTTTGATGGCCCTATTCCCGTGGGAATTTACAATCTAGATGGGTTGGAGGATGAGAAACAGGTGGGGACTGCAAAGGTGAGAATGATGTTAATGCAAGTTAGATAAGGGCAACTATTAGGTAAGTGGAATCCATTTGTTGTTGAGTTGGGTGATAAGCATCCCTGAAGAAAAAGGTCTTTAGGGAGCGTTTAAAGGAGCAGAGGTTAGGGGAAAGTCTGACAGCTCGAGGAAGTGGTTCCAGAGGGTTGGTGCATGAGAGAAGGCCTGCAGTATAGTATGGGAGGAGGTGATGGTAGACGATGCAAGGAGCAGGTCGTTGTTGGATCTTAGGGGATGGGCTGGAGTATATTTGTTAATGAGTGAAGACAGGTGGCGGGGGCAGCATTGGTGAGGGATTTGTAGGTCAGGGTGAGAATTTTGAATTTAATTCTGCTGTGAATGGGGAGCCAATGGAGAGACTCGCAGAGAGGTACAGCAGATACAGAGCGTCGGCCTATGGTCCCTTATATGCGTCAAAATCTCTGTTTCTGTTGGAATTCATGTTACTTGTCAAATTGCAGGGCTACTTACATTTTTGTGAATGTATTCATTATTTATTTTGCCCCCTTTGTAGTGCTATTGGTTTGTTCCAATTTGAGTAGTATTCGCCTAATAATTAAGGTTAATAAACAACATTTTTGTTATGTAAAACTGACAGCCATTTCTTTTAGCGCTTCAAACATCCCACTCAAAACCTCTCTGCTTCCTTCTTCTCAGTAGACCTATAGTGGCCCACTACATAATGATCTTTATGCATATTTATTATGCCTAAGGCTTAACCTCAACAGCATGCACAGTGTAATCAGGATATAGCGCATGCACGGTGACATCAGCCTTCCTTCTTTTCCCCAACAGTGTCAGGTGATGAGCAATTCTAAACACAGTGTACAGACTTCAGCCTCATCGGAATGGCATGTATGCTCCCCAGATGCATGATTAAGAGTATTTCCCCTTAATGTTGCATTGTTTTGCATTTATCTTCAATAAAGATGTTTATACCCTGAAAAGGCTGTGGACCATTATCGTTTGTACCTTTTGGAGGGACATAGCAGAGTCCCTGGTTGTCATGGACACATATATTCTCAGTAAGCTGCTGTACTTATCTTTGAACTCCCCTGAGCTATATGCATACTCTTTCTGTAATTGGCTAAATATAACGAGTCCATCAGGAATAGTGAAAATTCCTTTTTTTTTTTTTTTTTTTTTGAGTAAATTCATATGGAAGGAGGTAAAAATATAACTGATTGCATTTATATTTCTTAATTTAATCTTTGAAATACTTGAAATCTTTTTGGAGTTGAATTGCTGTTAAAGGGACAAACTACTTGAACATTCGTATTGTTTAAAAGATAGATAATCCCTTTATTACCCATTCCCCAGTTTTTAACCAACACTTATATTAAAGGCATATGAAACCCAACATTTCTCTTTCATGATTCAGATAGAGCATGCCATTTTAAGCAACTTTTTAATTTACTCCTATTAGCAATTTATCTTTGTTCTCTTGCTATCTTTATTTAAAAAGCAGGAATGTATGCTTAGGAGCAGGACCCTTTTTGTTGTAGCACTTGCTGATTGGTAGCTAAATGTAGTTAGCATAGGAATGTGCACATGTCTGCAGCTCTATATGGCAGCAGTTTTACAACAATGTTATACATTTGCAAGAGCACTAAAGGGTAGCACTATTTCCTGTCCTGTAGTGCTCCAGACGTGCATGCTACCTATCTAAGTATCTCTTCAACAAAGAATAGCATGAGAATGAAGTCAATTTGATAATAGAAGTACATTGTATTTTCTATCTGAATCGTGAAAGAACAATTTTGAGTTTCATGTCCCTTTAAACTCTTATCCCCAACTAAAATTTTATCTCAGTGTGAAACGTTCATTCACACTGAAAATGGTCATTTTAGGGCAAAGCAGGAAAAAAAAGGTTTAAACAATTTGGGTTCGGTTTAGAAATGCGGTTATGGGTAAGATACTCTATGGGGTTGATTTATCAAGCTGCGTCAGACAGGGGAGCACATCCGCGCCCCCATCTTCCGTAGCTCACCTCTGGCCGGCTGAATTCCGCATTGCACACGAGCGCTATTTTACTCTTGCGTGCAATCCAAACCCCTGCCCACGCATAGCCAATCACGTGTGGGCAGGAGCTGCTAATCTCCCTGGTCGGACGAGACCAGGGATTTTGAAATTCGACACCTAAAAGGTGGCAAAAGGTTAGGGAAGCAGGTTAAATACGAACTGCAGGTTCTCTTGGGAGAACCTGCAGTCGTAGGCAGGTGAAGCCTGCCGAAAGGGTTAGATAAATCGTCCCCTATTTAGTATTTTAATATGTGATTCCCACAGACCTGCGGAGAGTGTAGTACGTTTAACCTTTTCCAGACTATTTTTCATCTTACCTGGTGTTACTGAATCTCCCAGGGAAGAGGCCCAGCTCTCTACTAGTGGACAACTTTTTAAATCTTTTCTGTTTTTTTTTTTTTTTTTGGTTCTGTTGAATAAAGCACATACATGTACAAAGTAGTTGCTGGAGTATTTGTAACTTTTTTTTTTTCTTTTTTTTTTTTAGGCCAAGAATTGTTTTTACTGGATTGTAGAGACAGTAGTCATTTGTTAAGATGTGTACACAGAAAATAATAATTTCAGACAAAAAAAGTTTCAAGTCAATATTTGTTTATTCAATTCTTTGGAATTTGTTTGCTCAAACCTAGTAACTAGTACTACTGCTACAGATCAGCAGCAGAAAAGGCTTTTTTTTTTATATAAATGTTTTTAAAGAAGTATACATACTTGTTAACTGACACATGAATCAGTTTACTGACTAGAACATAGCTGGATTATTATAGAATAGTATAAAGATTAACGGTTTCAACCATGTGAACAAATAATCTAAACTTTTGTCCATTGTGTTTGGTTTTTTTTTTTCTTCTTTCATTAAAGGTTCTTTTGTTTATTGTTGAGGACAACTTTTTTTATTCTTTTTAAACCTTAATTCAATAGAACATCTTTTTGTTATTAATATTCTTTTCATTAATTCACTTTTGTGTTTGGGTACACTAAAATTAAATATTTTCATAAAAATTTTACAAAATGTGTTGCTTGCTATATAGGTGCTCCGGTGTCATACTGTGTTTATGATAAAGCAAAGGTTAATGTAGTGTCAACCTTCATCTAGGTAGTGGTACACGCTAGGACAGTGATGGGTAACCTTGGCAACCCAGATGTTTTTGAAACTACATTTCCCATGATGCTTTGGTACTCTGCAGTCTAGTTGAGTATACAGGGAGTACAGAATTATTAGGCAAGTTGTATTTTTGAGGATTAATTGTATTATTGAACAACAACCATGTTCTCAATGAACCCAAAAAACTCATTAATATCAAAGCTGAATAGTTTTGGAAGTAGTTTTTAGTTTGTTTTTAGTTATAGCTATTTTAGGGGGATATCTGTGTGTGCAGGTGACTATTACTGTGCATAATTATTAGGCAACTTAACAAAAAACAAATATATACCCATTTCAATTTATTTATTTTTACCAGTGAAACCAATATAACATCTCAACATTCACAAATATACATTTCTGACATTCAAAAACAAATCAGTGACCAATATAGCCACCTTTCTTTGTAAGGACACTCAAAAGCCTGCCATCCATGGATTCTGTCAGTGTTTTGATCTGTTCACCATCAACATTGCGTGCAGCAGCAACCACAGCCTCCCAGACACTGTTCAGAGAGGTGTACTGTTTTCCCTCCTTGTAAATCTCACATTTGATGATGGACCACAGGTTTTCAATGGGGTTCAGATCAGGTGAACAAGGAGGCCATGTCATTAGATTTTCTTCTTTTATACCCTTTCTTGCCAGCCACGCTGTGGAGTACTTGGACGCGTGTGATGGAGCATTGTCCTGCATGAAAATCATGTTTTTCTTGAAGGATGCAGACTTCTTCCTGTACCACTGCTTGAAGAAGGTGTCTTCCAGAAACTGGCAGTAGGACTGGGAGTTGAGCTTGACTCCATCCTCAACCCGAAAAGGCCCCACAAGCTCATCTTTGATGATACCAGCCCAAACCAGTACTCCACCTCCACCTTGCTGGCGTCTGAGTCGGACTGGAGCTCTCTGCCCTTTACCAATCCAGCCACGGGCCCATCCATCTGGCCCATCAAGACTCACTCTCATTTCATCAGTCCATAAAACCTTAGAAAAATCAGTCTTGAGATATTTCTTGGCCCAGTCTTGACGTTTCAGCTTGTGTGTCTTGTTCAGTGGTGGTCGTCTTTCAGCCTTTCTTACCTTGGCCATGTCTCTGAGTATTGCACACCTTGTGCTTTTGGGCACTCCAGTGATGTTGCAGCTCTGAAATATGGCCAAACTGGTGGCAAGTGGCATCTTGGCAGCTGCACGCTTGACTTTTCTCAGTTCATGGGCAGTTATTTTGCACCTTGGTTTTTCCACACGCTTCTTGCGACCCTGTTGACTATTTTGAATGAAACGCTTGATTGTTCGATGATCACGCTTCAGAAGCTTTGCAATTTTAAGAGTGCTGCATCCCTCTGCAAGATATCTCACTATTTTTGACTTTTCTGAGCCTGTCAAGTCCTTCTTTTGACCCATTTTGCCAAAGGAAAGGAAGTTGCCTAATAATTATGCACACCTGATATAGGGTGTTGATGTCATTAGACCACACCCCTTCTCATTACAGAGATGCACATCACCTAATATGCTTAATTGGTAGTAGGCTTTCGAGCCTATACAGCTTGGAGTAAGACAACATGCATAAAGAGGATGATGTGGTCAAAATACTCATTTGCCTAATAATTCTGCACTCCCTGTAATGGGAAATGTTGTTCCCACATATCAGGGCTCCCAAGGATAGCCGTCACTGCTCTAGGACTACATACATTTCTAAATTTTGATTGTTTTAAATATAAATGCTCCTCTTTTAAAGGGACAGTGTACTGTAAAATTGTTTTCCCTTAAAGGGACAGTAAAGTCATAGACATTCATGATTTAGACAGAGCATACAACTTTAAACAACTTTCTAATTTACTTATATTATTTAATTTGCTTCCTTCTCTTGTTATCCTTTGCTGAAAGGTTTATCTAGGTAAGCTCAGGAACATCAAATAACCTAGGTTCTAGCTGTTTATTGGTGGCTATATATATATATATATATATATATATATATATCAATATCCGTTCAACCCCTAAAGGCAGAGAAATGCTTCACTCTCCGGTCTTATCAAATATCCTTTATTAGGTATCCAGCATTAATTGACAAATCCCCCAATGGGGGATTTGTCAATTAATGCTGGATACCTAATAAAGGATATTTGATAAGACCGGAGAGTGAAGCATTTCTCTGCCTTTAGGGGTTGAACGGATATTGCTATTTGTCTTCTACGCAGCACCCCGGCGGATGCCTTGTGTCACAGTGAGTGCACCTGTTTGGATACGTGTGTGTGTATGTATATATGTGTATATATATATATATATATATATATATATATATATATATATATATATATATATATATACCAGTTGTCATTGGCTCACCCATGTGTTCAGTTAGGAACCAGTAGTGCATTTCTGCTCCTTCAACAAATGATACCAAGAGAATAAAGAAAATTTGATAATAGAAGTAAACTGGAAAGTTGTTTAACATTGTATGTTCTGCCTAAATCCTGACAGAAAATGTTTAGGTTTCATGTCCCTTTAATGTGTTTCCAATGCCTTGTTATACTAGCTGCAGAGTATAAAATTAATGAGAAATTGATTCTTTATGTTTATCTTTGTATATTAAATAGCTGTTTTTGTTCTTTGAAACCACAACCCATTTAGGTTGTTCTTGCAGCAAACTCTGATCTCTTGATCACTTTCTGTATACACACACATGTTTCTTTATTATCTCTGTTTTTCCAAGTCCAATAGTTAATTTCAAATTAACATTTTCTGTCTCTTAACCCTTCATGGGAGTGTAATTTCTTCTGCTGGCTATGTTTGCAAAGCTTCTCTATAGCCTATCCTTGAGCATAGGAGCTTTCAGTATAGGTAGGGATACCACATGCAAAACCAGCTATTTGAAATGCTGAAATAAAGGTAAATGAGCTAATATACTCCAGCAGGTAAAATGGATCATTGGGAACAAAAGACAGAAAAAAATGAGGCTAAACTGTCCCTTTAATACATTTATTATTGCATAATGTAAATTGCAATCATGACGCAAATAGTATAAGTACACTTTTAGTTCTTGTTTATTTGTTGTTTGCAAAAAAAATGTTATTGCCATTTGGGTTTTCCATTTATAGGCTATACTTTTCCATGTTTTATACCATTCTTGGGTTTAAGTAAGTTGTACAAGGAGTTAATTGTCTTTTATCCATTATTTTTCCTTTTAGATGTAACATGATGGGTGTGGACTTTGATGTCAAGACATTCTGCCATAATTTGAGGGCCACCAAACCCCCATATGAGTGCCCAGTAGAGACTTGTCGTAAGATTTATAAGAGCTACAGTGGCATCGAGTACCACTTGTATCACTATGATCATGACAACCCACCACTACAGCCGCATACCCCTATCCGCAGATCTAAAAAGAAAGGCCGCCATCCCCGCTCTAACAAGCAGTCACCTACGCACTCAGAGGTTTCCCAGTCTCCAAACCGAGAGGTAATGACTTATGCCCAGGCTCAAAAGCTAGTTGAGGTGGAGCTGCATGGTCGCGTGCATCGTATAAGCATCTTTGACAACCTGGATGTTGTTTCTGAAGATGATGATGCGCCAGAAGAAGCCCCAGAAAACGGTAGCAACAAGGAAAACAATGAAACTCCAGCAACCACTCCCAAGTCTGGCAAGCACAAGAACAAAGAGAAGAGAAAAGATTCCAATCATCATCATCACCACAGTGCATCTACAGGAACCACCCCAAAGCTTCCAGAAGTGATCTACAGGGAACTAGAGCAGGAAACACCCGATGCCCCTTCTCGTCCTACTTCCTATTACAGGTAAAAAACAACTTAATTCAAAGAAAATAAATGCCATTAATGGACCACTAAATACAGTAGAATTGATTAAAGGGACACTGAAACCATTTTTTGTATTTCATGATTCTGATAGAGCATGCAGTTTTAAGTAACTTTCTAATTTACTCCCATCATCAACTTTGCTTCGTTCTTTTGGTATCTTTATCTGAAAAAGCAGGAATGTAAGCTTACAAACCGGCCCATCTTTAGGTCAGCACCAATCAGCAAGTGTTATCCAGGGTTCTGAACCAAAAATGGGCCGGCTCATAAGCTTACATTCCTGCTTTTTCAAATAAAGATACCAACAGAACGGAAAAAACACGATAATAGGAGTAAATTGGAAAGTTGCTTAAAATGGCATGTTCTTTCTGAATCACGAAAGAAAAAAATTGGTTCAGTGTCCCATTAAATGGTAAATGCACACTAAAAAGACAATGCAATAACACTTACATTGAATTTGAAATAAGCAGTAGAATATTTTCTGGCAGTTAATCAACATTTTTTCCCTCCCCCTGCATCATGTGACAGCCTATTCTGTGCACTTTTGCACATGCTCTGTAGGAGCAGGAGCCTCAGAAAGTGTGCATATAAAAAGAATGTGCAGGTTTTGATATTGGAAGTATATTGGAAAGTATTTTTTAAATTGCATGCTTTATCTGGATCATGAAACTTTAATTTTGACTTAAGTGCCCCTTTAATCTAGACATAGTTTACCCATATCAATAAGTAAATCTATGCAAACAAACAATATGATTAAGCCAAACCACATGCCACAAAATGTCACCATATTATGATAAAGTTATTGCTATCTCAACCCTCTCCCTATATCACCCATCAACTCTCTTCTAGAGATGCAAACAAAGTATGTTACACTGGATCATAGTAAAATTGTAGGAAGTTTGTATTTTATATGTTTTTTTGTGTTTTATAGACACAAGTGTGTGTGTGTGTGTGTCTATATACATATTTAAAGGGACAGTAAAGTCAGAATTAAAGTGCCATAACACATGTTGAGATCTGTGCATATCCTAAAATAGTTTGCATAAAAAAAAATGTTTAAAAATTGCTGGCAAATTTCAAAAATACTTGAAGGGATAGTCTAGTCAAAATTAAACTTTCATGATGATTTCGATGCAACTTTCTAATTTCCTCCTATTATAATTTTTTTTTTTGTTCTCTTTTGGGTTCAGAACCTGGTTAGCGCTTACTGATTGGTGGCTACATTTAACCACCAATCAGTAAGCGCTACCCATGTTCTGAATCAAAAATGGTTCAGACTTCTTAGCTTACATTCTTGCTCTATCAAATAAAGATAACAAGAGAACGAAGAAACATTGATAACATGAGTAAATTAGAAAGTTTAATTTTGATTAGACTATTCCTTTAAAAAGCCATGCTGTCTGGAGCAGTCAGCTCCACCTCCCCTTATCAGTGTTTAGACACAGGCATTGTATTACAGCTCAGCAGATAATCACTGTATTCTACCAAAGCAACAATAAATATAGAAACAGCCATAGCAGGAAATGTGTGTGTGTGTGGGGGGGAGTTAGAGCTTTACAATTCGGAAACTTAAAAGAAAGGGTTAAAGGGACAGTCAACACCAGAATTGTTGTTCTTTAAAAAGAAAGATAATTCCTTTTATTACCCATTCCCCAGTTTTGTGTAACCAACACGGTTATAGAAATACAATTTTTACCTCTGTGAATACCTTGTATCTAAGCCTCTGCAAACTGCCCCCTTATTTCAGTTCTTTTGACAGACTTGCAGTTTAGCCAATCAGTGCTCACTCCAGGGTAACTTCACGTGCATGAGCTCAATGTTATCTATATGAAACACATGAACTAATGCCCTCTAGTGGTCAAAATGCATTCAGTTTAGAGGCAGTCTTCAAGGTTTAAGAAATTAGCATATGAACCTCCTAGAATTATCTTTCAACTAAGAATACGAAGAGAACAAAGCAACATTGGTGATAAAAGTAAATTGGAAAGTTGTTTAAAATTGCATTCCCTATTTAAATCATGAAAGGTTTTTTTTTTTTTTACTTGACTGTCCCTTTAATGGCAAGGCGCACTGCAGTATAAATTAGCAGTTATAGTAATTAAAGTACATATTATTATATTTTGTAACTATCCAAACTTGTTTTATGTCCTTTTTACAATTTTGCTTAGTACTCTTTTTGTGTCCTTTGTTAAACAGTAACCCTAGGTGAGCTCAGGGTTGTGCATGTGTCCTTAGCCATCTAGAAGCAGTGTTTGCAACAATGTTTATTACAGTGTTATGCATAGCTACAAACACTGCTGCAATGGAACGCTACAAACACTCTACGGCAGCAGAGTTTGCAACTATGTATAACATTTCTATAAATATAAAATAATATAGATAGGGGACGCCCTTGATATACCAACAATCAATACAATATAAAAAAACAAAACCCAAGATTAAGATACAGTTGAAACTATAATTAAGATACAATTTGGTAATATAACTTTGCAGATAACAGTTGCGTTTAGCGCAATATAATACAATTATTATAGTCCCATATAGTGATAAGTGAAACCCCAAATATGGGTGATATTCAGGTCCAGGCAGCTGTCTGTGATGGATCAAGACCACAATCCAGGATCAATAATATATGTATATGAAGAAAGAAGACGGAAGCGCCACATGCCCTAGTACTGTATAGATAATATGAAAATCAGTATGTAAGGTATTACACTCACTTTTAGAGAGGCACCCCTAGTGGTGCTGGTAAAACGAGCTGGAATCAAACAGTCACCCAGCAGACTGATCTCCGGTGTAGTAACAGCAATCTGTAGATCATGTGAAGAAAGCAAACACAAGCGCCAATATGGCCTAGTACTGTAAAGCTGGGACAGATGTAATGTCAATACAAGTTGCACCCAGCAGACTGACTTCCGGTGTGTGGTGTGATGCTCCAATGGGGTAGAAATAAAAAGTATGGCAGCAAGTAGGTAAGTAAAAACTTTTGGTATCTTTATTTAAAAAGCAGACATTTAATCTTAGGATCTGCCATCTTTGGTTCAGCACTATCTTGAGGGCCACATATGACTCCAGTGAGATCACTGGTGTAGAGACTTTTCAACATGTCATTAGTTTGCCAGAGCCACCAAAAAAACCTGAACTACTAAGTCATAAAGAGGCGCACCTTTCTATCATATATATGATACCCCCTGTCCAATGTCCAGTATGGTTGATCCAAGCAGGCCTAGCTCACTGAACTTCAGACTCAGGAGATATGATGGACAGGCAGGAACAAGTTACTACACTATAATACAAGCTTTGTAACTCAGTTGGGAGTGGGGCTTAAATGTATTTATTACCTCTGCGGAGTCTGTTGGCGCTCTACAAATAACTAATAATAATTGTTTCACAAGGTAGTAGTTTGTTCCTTCCTGTCTTTTGTTGGAGGTCTGAAGTTGAGTAATCTGGATCACTAGTGCTGCATCATCTGTGAGTTTGCATTGTACCATGATTTCTCTCTGTTTTTGTTTGGGGTGTCCTATGCCATGTGGCGCCTTTTTGTTTTGATATTTTTTGTTATTTTGCCAAAATAGCTAAATATTTTAAAGGAAAAGTCTACTCCAGAATTGTTATGGTTTAAAAAGACAGATAATTACTTTATTATCCATTCCCCGGTTTTGCACAGCCAACACAGTTATATTAATACACGTTTTACCTATGTTATTACCTTGTATCTAAGCCACTGCAGACTGCCCCATTATTTCAGTTCTTTTGACAGACTTGCATTTTAGCCAATGAGTGTTGGCTCCTAGGTAACTCCATGTGGGTGAGCACAATTTATCTATATGGCACACATGAACTTACACTGTCTTACTGTGAAAAACCCGTCAAAATGCACTGAGATAAAAGGCGGCCTTCAAGGGCTTAGAGATTAGCAAATTACCCTACCTAAGTCTCACTTTTAACAAAGAATACTAAGAGAGCAAAGGAAATTTGATGATGAAAGTTATTTAAACTTGCATGCCCTTTCTGAATCATGAACGTTTAATTTTGACTAGACTGTCCCTTAGATTTGTGTTAATATTTAATCTTCTTTCTCACCTTTTAAGGTACATTGAGAAGTCTGCTGAGGAGCTTGATGAAGAGGTGGAGTATGACATGGATGAAGAGGATTACATCTGGCTTGACATCATGAACGAACGTAGAAAGGCGGAAAGTGTGAACTGTATCCCCCAGGAGATTTTTGAATACTTAATGGACAGGCTGGAGAAGGAGTCCTATTTTGAGAGCCACAACAAAGGGGACCCCAATGCCTTAATTGATGAGGATGCTGTGTGCTGTATTTGTAACGACGGAGAGTGTCAAAACAGCAATGTTATATTATTCTGTGACATGTGCAATCTGGCCGTACACCAGGAGTGCTACGGAGTCCCATATATTCCAGAAGGCCAGTGGCTTTGTAGGAGGTGCCTTCAGTCACCATCTAGAGCTGTTGATTGTGCACTGTGCCCAAACAAGGGAGGGGCATTTAAACAGACAGATGATGGAAGGTGGGCGCATGTGGTTTGCGCTCTCTGGATACCCGAGGTTTGCTTTGCCAATACTGTGTTCTTGGAGCCTATAGACAGCATTGAACATATCCCACCAGCTCGCTGGAAGCTGACATGCTATATTTGTAAACAGCGTGGCTCAGGAGCCTGCATCCAGTGCCACAAAGCAAACTGTTACACAGCTTTCCATGTTACGTGTGCTCAGCAGGCTGGACTATACATGAAAATGGAACCTGTGAGAGAGACTGGTGCTAACGGCACCTCATTTAGTGTACGAAAAACTGCATACTGTGATATCCACACACCGCCTGGGTCTGTGTGCAAGCTCCCAGCCCTCTCCCATAGTGAAGGGGAGGAGGAGGATGATGAGGAAGAAGAAGACGGGAAGGGACTAAGCTCTGAAAAAGTAAAAAAGGCAAAAGCCAAGTCAAGGATAAAAATGAAGAAAGCCAGGAAAATTCTTGCTGAAAAAAGAGCAGCTGCCCCAGTGGTCTCTGTACCTTGCATTCCTCCCCATAGGTAAATAGTAATTTCTTAAATTTACTAGTGCACATGAGAGGTATAACCAACTCACAGAATCCTCTGCATGAGGGAAATGTTTGTATATTGAGTGTTGTGACACTGGGTTTTGTTTTGTATGGTTCAACCTGATTGTTTACATTTAAATCAGGGTTAGATATATCTGTTGAAAATTTAGGAGCCAGTAAGAATATTTAGGAGCCAGGCATACTTTTAGGAGCCAAATAGTGGTATTTATATATAGATATGTGGAGAATAAATTTGTTGAGCCCTGATTTAAACAATCAGTTTATTAGGATTATATCTTTTTTTTCTTTTCTTAATTTCTATAAATGGTGTTCTCAGTTTCATATGTACTTACAGGGATCCCCTTTCTTTTTTTTCTTTTTTTTTTAATCCTTTTTCTAATCGTAGTAGAAGTAACTTAATTACTGTACTCATCAGCAACGGTAAGCTAAAGTGTTTTTTGTTTATAAGCGTTGATAAAACTTGATAAATCCCTGTAATTGCAGGACACGGCTCTTTAGTATTTTGTTTTGGCTTTTCACATTTTTGTTTGTATTGCATATATTTTATTTGAAATACTACTTTTTTTTTTTAACAAATTACTTTCTTTATTGAACTTTTGGAAATAATCTTGTACTGTAACTACTTTCTCTTCATGGATACTTTTTATCTGCAATTACAAGGTACTGCGATGGGCTCCAATGTCGCCCGGTCATATGCCAATATTTTTTTTTTTTTTATGGAACAATTTTCAGTAACAATAATATGCATAAATGAAAAAACGAATGCATCAAGAGCATGCCATTTACAGATAGCTACTGGTCATATATGTTCCAAGTGCATATAACAAGATTATTGAGTAACACAAAATACAATACAATAACCATAGAGATATGAAATAAATAAAAAGGTAGCAAGTAAGAAAGAAAAAGAGGAAGTTTAGATAAAGGAAGGGAAGTAATAGAGAGAAGCCATTCTCGCACAAGTGTGTAGTGCAGTTTTGGGTTGATCTATTTTATTAAGAATATAAAGAGCAGAGTAGAAAAGGGGGGAGAGGGAGGGAGGTGAGGGGGAAGGAGGGGAGGGGGAAGGAGGTGGGTGATACCGGCATCATGGACGCAGTGGGTTTATGGTTTCCCAATAGAACTTGACGTCACAATAAAGTTTCAGCTTATTGTTTCTGAAATAATAATATTCCTCTAATTGTATGAGCTCTTGGGTACGTGTTGTCCATGTTTCAACTGTGGATATGATGTTAGTTTTCCAATTTCTATTATTAGGGATTTTGCTCCATTTAAGCAAATCTGTAGAAGATGTGACCTCAGCTTACAAGTATGTTTAGGTATGTCATTAAATAGTACCATCAGGGGTGTGAGTTTAAAGGAGGCTGCAAACAAGGGAGAGAGTATCAGCTGCAAAGCGCTCCAGAAAGGCTGTAATCTAGGACAAGTCCACCATATATGTTCCATACTGCCGACTTCAACGCAGCCCCTCCAGCACATAGGGGACAACTCAGGATATATATACTTTAATCGTACTGGTGTGAGGTACAATCTAGAAATTATTTTATAGTTCATCTCCAGAATTTGAGTAGATGTAGATGATTTATGGGTATATGAGTATAACCGATCCCAACACTCTTCCGGGATTTGCAATCCAAGTTCTTTGGACCGGTTCTGTGTGGATTTGGGTAAGTGTTTGTGTAGGCAGGAGTCTATTATTCTTCTAGCTAATGCTAGTGTTCCCTTCAAGGCTTTCCCACTTCTGCAGAGCGATTCAAAGCATGTAAGAGGGCTTGCTTGTGTGGGGAGGTAGCTAGGAGATGTTTAAGCTGGGAATACTTAAGCAAATGGGTGAAAGTGCCATTTAGGATATTTGCTAGTTCAAATGCCGGCCTCAGGCCCCCCCGGATGGAGAAACTCGCATATGGGAGAGGAGAAACCTAGATCTGTGAACTGGGTACTACCTGTGGATGTATGCATGCTCCTCAACAATTCTGTGTTCTGAAATATTAGTGACATAGGCGAGAAGGGGGATGAAATCCCTGGTGTGTGTTGTATCAAATTATCCCATGAATGAAAGATATGCCTGTACAGGGGTGAAAGTTTGACAACACTCGGTCTGCAGGATGCTGGTAATCGACATAAAGGACCAAGTTGCGGGGTCCGAAGTATAAAGGAGTCGAGAGATAACCATGCTTTGTCATAGTGCACCAGTCTAAGACTCGCTGTAATGTTCTAGCTTGGTAATATCTTGCTATTCAGGGAACCCCCAAACCACCCTGTTGTTTTGTACGATAAAGAGTTTGTTTTGCTATTCTGGGTTTACTACCGCTCCATATAAATTTATAGACAATTGATTGGAGTTGTGATATAAATGTTTGGGGGAGGTTAATAGGGACTGTTTGCATCATGTAGAGAATGCGGGGTAAGATAGACATTTTGGCCACTTGTATTCTGCCCCACCATGAAAAGGGCTTTGATTGCCATTTTTGACAGTCTGATTGAATTTGCTTAAGTATTGGGATGTAGTTAGCGCTGAAAAGTGAGTCAATCTTAGGGGTTAGTCGGGTGCCTAGATATTGTATGTGATCTGTGCACAACTGGTACGGGCAAATCGTAGAGAGCGCGTTAAACTGTTTAGCGGGCATATTAATGTTTAGGATATTAGATTTTTGATTGTTGACGAGAAAATGGGATAGTCTACCGAATTTATGGAATTCCTGCAGAAGGTGTGGAATAGAGGTGAAGGGGTCAGTCAAGGTCAACAAGACGTCATCTGCGTATAGACTAATTTTATATTCATTAGGACCTATGGTCATGCCCTTATTGTCCTTGTTGCCCCTAATATGTGCTGCCAGAGGTTCCATGGCTATCGCGAAGAGTAATGGGGGAAGAGGGCAACCCTGTCGGGTCCCGTTATTAATTTGAAAGGAGTCTGATAAGGGGCCGTTCACCTTTATCTTAGCTGATGGATTGCTATATAGGCTAAAAATGTTATTGATAGTTACTTTCCCAAAACCAAATCCTATCAGGGCCGATTTCAGGTATGACCAGTTAAGCCTATCAAATGCTTTTTCCGCGTTGGTAGAGACCAGGACAAGCTCAGTGTTCGTCAAGGACGCATGATCTATAAGATGCAATGTTCTGATAGTGTTGTCCCTGGCCTCCCGACGCGGAATGAAGCCTGTCTGGTCCACATGAATGATTTGTGGTAACAGCTTATTAATTCTGGTAGCTAGGATTTTAGCGAAAATGTTTGCATCTGTGTTAATCAACGATATAGGGCGATAATTTCCTGGCAGTTGTGGAGATTTACCCTGTTTATGAATTAGGGCAATGTGGGCGGAAAGCATGTCCATGGCAAAAGAATTGGTGTCATCTACTGATCGAAATAGTTTAGCTAGTTGGGGCGCTAATGTGTTTGAAGGTCTTGTAGTAGGAGTTGGATAATCCATCTGGTCCTGGACTTTTACAGTTAGGAAGGGATTCTATAGCCAAAAGTATATCTGAGATTTCTATGGGTCATCTAATTGTGCAGCATCTTCTTGTGAGATATTTGGAAGGTCTGCATTTTTTATGTACATATAACTCCCTATCTTGTTTAGGTGATTGTCAGTATGGTGAAGTTTGTATAGGGCCTGAAAGTAGTTGTGGAAAACCTTAGCTATCCCCTTACTGTCTTGAATAGTAGCAGAATCCGGAGTTGAAATTTTGTGAATATAAGAGTTAAGTGTTTTTTGACGTAAGGCTCGTGCCAACATTGTGCCCACTTTATTACCTTCTGTAAAATAAAGTTTCTTTAAGAAAAAGGCGTGCCTTTTTATTAAGGCAGACATTAACTGAAGATCTAGATTTCGCCAGGTCTCTTTGTATTAACATATTTTGGGGAGAGTTTGAGGAATCAGCCTCTAGTTTATTTAAGTTTTTCATTAAGTACTCAAATTCTCTCCGACTAGATCTAAGTTTATTCGCTTTAAATTTGAGGAAGTCACCTCTAATAACCGCTTTATGTGCGTCCCACAATAGATGTGGTGTAATTGCTTCATTATCTTTAAGGTGAAAGTACTTGGTCAAAGAGCGAACAACCTTCTCTGTCAATTGTGTCTTTTAGAAGTGAGTCGTCTAGCCTCCAGCAACATTGAGCTATCGGGGCCGTGGGCCAGGAAATTTCTTGAAATACATTTTTAACCATTTAGCAATCAAGACTTGAAGAGAAAAAAAACACCTGTGTGGAGCAAATTTTTATATTTATCCAACTGAATTTGTTTCAGGGTACACTAGATATCTTGTTTTTATAAGAAAATAGAGTCTCCGATTCAATTTAAAAGGACACAGTACAAAAAAAAGTTCTGCAGAGAATATAAACATGTTGAATTTCTTTAAATATAAAAGATTTCAACTGTATCTGTTCCTGCTAATACTCATGGATTGTTAGTTACTTCCTCTTAATTCTCTTTAACCCATAGGTACTTCCTACGTATGCTTATTAAGGATTAGTAGGGAGTACTAGGCAAGTCAGTGAGCATTGGTAGCACTTTCAGCTTTTCATTTTAAAATCCCAACAGCACTTAAAGGGATACGATACACTATTTTCTTTCCTGATTCCAATAGAGAATGCAGTTTTAAATAATTGTCAAATTTACTTTTTATGATCAAATTTTCTTTGCATCTTTTGTGGAAAGGCAGGGACATAAGCTCAGGAGCGTGGATGTGTCTGGAGCACTATATTGTAGCAGTTTTACAAGAATGTTACAAGCAAACTGAAATTTTTTAAAAATTGTATATTCTGTTTTTTGTGTGTTTCACATTCCTTTTAAAGAGCTCCCCAATGAATGAGTGTGTAAAGGCCACAGCATCTTTGCACCTAAACAATTATTACCTCTACACCTTAAACAGTATATTAAAGGGCATGTGATATGTTTATTGGTATTCAGGCAGATGTTTAAGCTCTTCAGTATTGCATCTGTACATGTGGGGTTGCCTAAATTCTGGATGACCAGTGGGGTTATTCACGGCAAGAAGTAGATGGGTTCATTATAAGATCTATATCGGGCACCATGGCTCTGTAGCTCTTAAAGAGCCATGTTGGCAGATCAGATGCCATTGACTCATATGCTATTATCACACATTCAATCGGACCCATGGCCCTATATTCCATCTTTGCCATATGTCAGCCTTACAGATCAGATCTGATTAGTAAAGTGTACAGTTTATAAATAAATGATACTAGATAACTGGCAACCCTATGTGCAGGTTTCTCACTACACCAGTATCTATGAATAAATCTTGACAGTACTCCCGCAGACTCTTGTTGAACCCCAGAATTCATAGTTCTAATTTTTGATAGAGCATTTTATTAACGTATGACACTGGTAACTATGTTTCACCATTTCGAACTGGTTGAAGAACATAAAGTCCTGACTAGGAGCAGCAACACATTGCTGCTGGAGAGCTTATTGGTAGTGGTATATATACACTAGCTCCTGCTTATAACCAGCTCAGGAATGTGCCTTTTTGTGTGAGACTAACTGTGTTTAACCCCTCTGAATCATGGTTCCCAATGAGCAATAGTGCAGTAATATTAAAAAAAAATGAGATTGTATTATGAACTAGAGTATCTCTTTAAAGCAGTCCTTGACTTTCCCGGGCACAAATGTGCCACTGGTGCCCTAAAATATATTCATGACGTGTAAGTATTTGAATCCTGGACCCTCCTTTATTGTCCCCTCTGTATTCATGAACTACACCCGCACTGCAGTTAAATAGGCAAGCTTTTGCGGCTAGAGAGGAGAGCTAGGGCAGTGTTCCAACCACTTTATCAGCAACATAAATTCCATCAGAAATTAAATCATCTCTCAACACATTACCAGTTTCTAACCCCCTCAAACGATTACCAATGTCCAAAACTAACAAAGCCACAAATTCACCTTTTTTGCTCCTGCTGCTGAGGAAGAAGTTTCTGTCCTTATATCCTCTTCTCACTTCACTACCTGTACACTTGATCCCATCCTCTCACAACTACTGCCCTTCCTCTCACCTACTGGTATATTTCCCTTTTCCCTTAAACATGCACTAATCACACCTATCAACAACAAAAAATCTCTTTATCGATCTTCTCCATTTAAATACTGCTCTATTACCCTAAGCCCCCTTGCCTCAAAACTTCTAGAAAGGCCTGAAAAGGGACAGTCTAGTATAAATTAAACTTTCATTATTCAGATAGGACTTTTAATTATAATCAACTTTCCAATTTACTTTTATCATCAAATTTGCTTTTTTCTCTTGGTATTCTTAGTTTAAACTAAACCTAGGTAGGCTCATATGCTAATTTCTAAGCCTTTGAGGGCTGCCTCTTATCACAGGCTTTTTAAATCTCTTTTCAACACAAAGAGACATAAAGTACATGTGGGCCATATAGATAACACTGTGTTCAGGCACAGGGGGTTATTTAAGATTTAGCACAAAACAATGCTAAATTTAAGACAATAGATAATAAACAGTCACAGTCGTGATCAGGGGGCTGGAAGAAGGTTCCTAGATACAAGGTAATCACAGAGGTAAAAAGTATATAAATATAACTGTGTTGGTTATGCAAAACTGGGAAATGGGTAATAAAGGGATTATCTATCTTTTAAAACAATAACAATTCTATGGTAGACTGTCCCTTTAAGGTTACTAATTACTGCTGTATCAAAAGGCCAATCTTCTCTGTTAATCCTTCTTGATCTGTCTGCAGCCTTTGGCACTGTTGACCACTATCTTGCTCCAAACCCTCCAATCCTTCAGCATCTGCGACACAGCCCTCTTGTGGCTCTCCTCTTACCTGTCTAACCGGACCTTTAGTGTAACCTTCTCTGGCACATCCTCTGACCATTTACCACTTTCTGTTGGTGTTCCACAAGGCTCTGTCCTTGGTCCCCTTCTCTTTTTAATGTATACATTTATCCTTAGGTTCCTTTTTAATACAGTCCCATGAGTTTCAATACAATTTGTGTGCTGATGATACCCAAATCTACATCTCTGCACCAAACCTATCCCCTTCCCTACTAACTTGTTTCACTAACTGTCTTTCTAATATTTCATCCTGGATGTCCTCTCACTATCTTAAGCTAAATCTCTCCAAAACTGAACTCCTTGTTTTCCCCTTCTTCTAAAATCCATACCCCCCAACCTTCTCTAACTGTTGCTAATAACATCATTACCCAAGCCCTGCATGCCTAATGTCTTGGGGTCACACTTGACTTAGATCTCTCTTTCGCTCCCCACATCCAGCCTTTGGCCAATTCCTGCCACCCACACCTTTAAAAACATCTCCAAAATATGCCACTTCTTCACACAGGACACAACTAAGACTTTAATCCACTCTCTCATCATCTCCCGCCTTGACTATTGCAACTCCATCCTCTGCAGCCTCCCTAGCTGCCGTCTATCTCCCTTACAACTCATAATAAATGCCTCTGCCATGCTGATCTTCCTTACACGTCGCTTCTTATCTCCTGAACCTCTGTCAATCCCTTTACTGGCATCCTCTAACCTCCAAAATAAAATACAAAATTCTGACTCTAACTTTTAAAGCTCTTAATAACAGTGCTCCACCCTATATCTCCAACCTAGTCTCCATATACACTCTCTCTCCCATCCCCTTCACTCTACTCATGATCACCTCCTCACATTCCCACCTACAAGACTTCTCCAGACTGGCCCCTATTTTGTGTTCCACAAGATCTCTCCCCTAGTTTTTATTCTTTCAAGCGCTCCTTAAAGACTACTATTCAGGGATGCATATAATATACACCAACATTTTCTTATCTTAGTTCCTTTCCTCCTTTTAGTTATGCCTTTAAACCCCCTTAGCATGTTTAGCCTACGAGTCCAGCTGCTTTGTAGATCACCTTCATGAGAACTGATTTGCAACAGTGAAACTCTTAGCAGGGTCCTCTATCCCTTTAGCTCCCATAATTGTTACCTTGCATATTAGACCCATGGTTTTTAGTGCTGCGGAATCTGTTGCCGCTCTACAAATAACTGATGATGATAATATTTTTTAAAAAGCAGTGGGCTCTGAAGGAGAGTGGTGCAAAACTCACAGCTGTACCTCTCGCAGGTTCACCATGTATGTTCTTTGCTTACTGCTGTTTTACTTTTCATGTTCCTGTCGGCTCCCTCATGCAGGCAATGCCAGTGCTATTATGTGCAGCAACACTTTGTTGAAGGAATGCAGTCATGGGGCTACAAAACTTCTGGTGTTGCCTAGAATGATAACATAAGGGAAGTTACATAAGGCTGCTTGGTGCTTACCATAATCGGAAGCTTCCAGTTGTGATTTACGGCCCTTAACAGGGCACTTTGATAAGATACCTGTGTAAGGCTGATGATGCTATTTTAATGGTGATTTAATTTAACCTGAATACACAGGCTTTGTTTATTAAGCTGCATGTATAGCTTTTTTGGCTTTTTGAAGCAGCTACGCATAAGCGAGCCTGCTGCCACATATTTAAGAAGTAGTAACTGCTTCTTTTTCCTCTCCGCCACCTCAGAAGTGGCAAGATCAATCAACCCGACACTCACTCATTCTGAGTAATTGACGTGCCGTCCTCCAGTGCAATTGGTTGAACAAGAAACCTCTTATGCCATGTTAAATTTTCCCGTGCAATGCAACATCACAAGTGGCAATTGGACTTGCGAACCTTTCCGCCTACAAGCATGGTAAAAAAAAAAAAAATTAACTTATTTCAGCAAGACGGGTTAGAAAAGATATGATGCAGGGACATAGCATTTTTGTTGTTTTAAAAAAAAAAAGTCGATGTACCTGCATTGGTTAAAAAAATATATATGCCATATAACACTATATATTTACACACACATACCATACTCTGTAGAGAACATGTTCACTGCATATAGTGTTCTAGTGCACATTAAACCAAAAGTGGTCATTTTGATATGCACACACTAATAACCAGGGTAGAAAAAAAAATTTCAGCCTGGAAATCCTTTAAACTCTAATTGGGCCTTTCAATATTGTATGGGTTTATCACTAAACTTATGCCACTTCTCCAAAATCTGTTTGACTGTTTCTGTCGTCAGTACAATATATTCTATATCTCTTGCTAAAGCTCCACTCAAGCACGCACATAATTGTATTGTGTTTTTAAACCTTATTTAAAAACCAATTAAATATGTGTGAGAGAGAAAACATTAGTGATAAAATAGGACATGCCCGTTTTTCTTTTGTGTCTAATCCTCATAAGACCTTCTCCTGCCAAGCTGCACTCAGCCGACAGGTTTCCTTAGCAACTCGCTCTCTAAAATTATGCTGTTTTGCTCAATTGGTTTATAAATGAAAGCAATTCGTTGTGTTTGTGTCCCAGGCAGAAAGGATTATGCTTAGTGTGTTCTGCAGAATTGAGGACTCTGACCATGAAACATTCTCCATAGTGATTGCTTGATCTGTGCAGGATTTCATTTCAAGACGTATGTCTCTGGAATGCAAAACAAGGGAAAATTGCTTCCAAAATAAGTTTGCAGTTCTTAATTGTTAATCAGCACTATATATTTTTTTTATATTCAAACTGTTGATATCTGTGCATATCATAAAAAGGAAAATTAAGTAAAATTATTTTGCATAAATAAAATGTTTAAAAATTGCTGGCAAGTATTTCAAAATAATTTTTAAAAATAAGCTAAATTAGTTACATAGCTATGATGTCTGATCCACCCCCCCATCAACTGAGTTCACAGATTATTTGCTTCTAGGCATGCTCCAGCAGATGAGTGTTAAAGTCTTGTATTCTACCAAAGCAAAGGTGGATATAGATGCAGCCATAAAAGGAATTCTGTGGGGAGGAGTTAGAGCTTTACAATTCAGAAACTTAAAAGAAAGTGTTAATGGCGAGGCACTGCAGTATAAATTTGCAGGTAAATTAATTAAAGTACATATTATTATATTTTGTCTCTATCTCAACTTGTTTTATGTCCCTTTAAAGTGATTGTAAAGTTTAATGAATAAGTGCCCGGTATCTAAAAATAATCTTAAAAACAGGGGCTCTTTCATTCATTAAACTTTACAAATACGCTTATTTTTTAAAATACTTACCATTGCGTTATACTAGTAAACATAATGCCGATCCCACTTCCGCAGCTCCTGCTTTCATTGGCATATGCATGATGATCCGGCTTCCTCCAATCTTTCTTTGAAACTGAATATCCCTCCTGGGTGCTTCATTGTGATTAGAATTCCTCTGTAGCCTCCACATATCAGACTTCTAGATAATCCTCAGGCACTACCAGCAGTAGTTTTTTTGTTTGTTTGTTTTTTTTGTTTTTTTTTGCTTTCAGCTGGATGCATTTTGTAGTGGAGAGATGAGGATTCTGACCAAAATTATTTAGTTTTTAAATACTACAAACAGTTTATACATATTGAAAACAAGACTTTTCAAATTCCAGGAGCAAAGAGGATAGATTATCATTCTTTATATCGCTATATCAGGGCTCGACAAACCTGGGAGCCATTGGCTCCTAGAATTTTACCCCTGGCTCCTAACTGTTTGAGTTATTCTCCATATATCTATATACAAATTCCACTGTCTGGCTCCTAAGGGGTAGATTTATCAAAGCAATTTGCCTGTAATTGTGGGCAAAATAACGCATACGCATATTTATGAAAGCAAATTGCGCCTATAATTGCGCAAATCTGAAAGAAACTTCTTCGCACTCCGCTTGCATTCACCGCTCCCGAGTGCACCAATATACATTAGTAATAGGCGTAATTTCACAGTCTGACCTATAAATACTCCCAGTTTCTTATTTATAATTGCTTTGCGCCGATAGGGAACTGAAATTTCTCCTTAAATTTCGCCATACAGACTGAGGCGAACACCATTATCATACATGCTTTTACATCATGTGATGCAGTACTTTCTTTTTTTAACTCATTTTTCAAAAGCTCAGCGCCAAGAAGAGACCGTTATTGCCAGAAAATATTTATAGGGAGTAAATGCTTTTTCTGACAGGCGAAATTTATCATTATTACGCCCCAGCTCATCTGCGCAGTTACGTCTATTTTTTTTTTTTTTATAAATTCATGCGGGCTGGGGCGCAGTTACAAACGAAGCACATATGGAGTTCGCCTAGCCTTTGATAGATCGACCCCTAAATATTCTTACAGGCTCCTAAAATTTTAAACAGATTTGTCCCCTGCGCTATATGTTACCCTTCCAGGGCTGCCTTATCAACGATCTTGCGTCATCTTTAGACAGATAAACCATATATTAGTCAACCCCTGTTTACGTACGCCTAACAACTTCATTTCACAATATTCCTTGAAGTTCTTTTTCTTAAAGGGACAGTAAATATATACTGAGTGTGTATGAGTAACGTGGCTGCAATATTAAAGGGAAAGAAAAGTCAAAATGAAACTTAAATTAACTGGATAGAGTATAAAAGTTTAAACAACTTTCCAGTTTACTTCTGTTATCGGTTTTTGTTAGTTCACTTGACATCCTGAGTGCTTTGTTAGCCATCTGGCAACATTGTTTATTTCATTGTTATACAATGTTGCAAATATAATAGACTGCTAAGCTCCTATCATCCTACCTAAGTTTATGCTTCAACAAAGGATAAGAAGATAACTAAGCAAACATGGTAATAAAAGTATATTGGAAAGTTGTTTAAAATTTGTATGTTCTATCAGAATCATGACTATTTCATTTTGACTATACTGTCCCTTTAACTTCTTGCCGACCAGTGACATACCCTGTATGTCTTTGGTCTTTCAATGGGGGTGACTTTTTCAATAGCATGGTCTAACCACCAGCGTCGAGACCTTGCTATTTTAGCAAGCCTGCTGGAGGGAGGATCTAATAATAACCAGACAATCCCTTAATGACCAGCAACGTACAGGGTTTCCACCTTTTAGCCAATAGCCGTGCGGCCCAGTTGGCATTATGCTGTATGGCTATCGCACTATTGGCTAACATTACCTCATTGACAAAATAGTTTTCTGCTGCAGAAGGCCTGAGGCGCTCAGCGCGGCATATGTTGCAGACAAATAAAGAAACTTTCAGAATTAAGTATTTTATACTTCATGACGGAAAGTCCCCTTTTATATGTAGTAGTGGTAAATCATAGCATTTCAAAAACACTATGATTTACCATTATTTTAAGTTAAAATGTCTCTTGAATAAATTTCTTTTCTCTTGGTGTAACATTACATAATTATAAGGTAAAAAAAAAGTGTAAAGCTTACAAAAATGTCTTTCATTCAGGACTCAGCTTTGCAGACCAGGAAAGGCAGAAAACACAACTGATACTGCTGTTATTTTAAATTTAAAAATTCTTATATTATATTTCAATACGTCTATATGAAAGTCTTTCATTAGTGACATTTTTGTTTTTCCAGATGAAAGTTTTGTGTAAACTACCATGTGTCTATTTGTCATTTGATGATTAAAAACTGGTCACGGTAGGATTTGACATTTATTCGGAATCTGCACAACAATTTAGGGACAAGACATTTTTTTTGTTGGCGTACAATTGATAACTTCAATAATCCAGTGATTTCTTTTAATACACACACAATAGTGATTTACTCATTTGATAGTGCTTGGCATACACTGGAATTTTGTTAAGAATCAAGGGGATAAATTACTGCTGTACAGAACACTGATTTTACCCCTTTTGGTTACCATTAATGTATGCCGCTATGGTTTAACCCTAATTGCCCAAAATATGTGTAAGTAATTTTACCCCTAAATTAGGGGCTAAATTACTTCTTTGGAACACACTAGGTAGTAGCAGTGTCTTTAACCTCTGCCTGAAGCACAAATAGTAATGATTTAACCCCTTGACTGTACAATATTTTGCCTGCTTTTTCTGTAAATGCATTTTTTGCACCCCCCCCCAAGTGCCCTGTACCATGCTACATAGGGATTTGCTTAGTTGGGTGAACAAGTCAATTTACATAATGAACACGCAGGCTAAGACAGGGACCTGCAACATTATCAAAATATATCCACATTAAAGAGATGCTAAACCCAAATGTTTTCTTTCATGATTCAGATAGAGCAGGCAATTTTAAGCAACTTTCTAATTTACTCCTATTATCAATTTTCTTTGTTCTCTTGCAATCTTTGTTTGAAAAAGCATAAATTTAAGGTTAAACGCTGGCCCATTTTTGGTTCAGCACCTGGGTAGTGCTTGCTGATTGGTGGTTACATTTAGCCACCAATCAGCAAGCGTTACTAACGTTCTGAACCAAAAAGCGGGCCAACTCTTAAGCTTACATTTCTGCTTTTTCAAATAAAGATAGCAAGAGAACGAAGAGAAATTGATAATAGGAGTAAATTAGAAAGTTGCTTAAAATTGCATGATCTATCTGAATCGTGAAAGAAAACATTTGGGTTTAGTATTCCCTTAATAAAAAGGCAGGACAAAACTTAAGTAATATGTACAATGCATATGTCAGTCCAGTTAACAGACGGGGACCTACAACACTATCAGAATCTATTCACATTAATAAAAAAAAGCAGAAAAAAACTTTAGTAATGTGTACGATGCAAATGATAGTACAGTTTAAAAAATAATATATATTTATATACACGCACAGACATTTTATACTCTTCTTTTTCATTTCTCACATAGCTTTTTGTTTTTCTTGTATCTTTCAGACTTAGTAAGATCACAGATTGCTTAACCATCCAGAGAAAAAGCCAGTTCATGCAGAGACTGCACAGCTACTGGACGTTAAAAAGGCAGTCACGCAATGGTGTACCTCTCTTACGGCGCCTACAGACGCATTTACAGTCACAAAGGAACTGTGAGCAGGTCAGCGCAAATCTCATATACTTTCATGACCAAATTATGCAGGACCATAAAATAATACTCAAGTGTTTTCTCTTTGTATTAACGTGTTTTTTTTTTATATATATATATATATATATATATATATATATATATATATATATATATATATATATATATATATATATATATATATATATATATATAATATATATATATATATATATATATATATATATATATATATATATTGGTACGTCAATAAACTGTAGGTCATTCAGGGAAGAATGGTACTAGAGAGAGTGTGTGTGTGTGTATTACATAGCAGAAAAAAAATATTTTTGGTTTATTAAAAAAAAAAAAAAAGTATATTTTGTGGTGTTTATTTGCAATACCTAAATAAATATTGTTTTCTCTTACATGGTTTATCCAGTCCACGGATTCATCCTTACTTGTGGGATATTCTCAATCCCTACAGGAAGTGGCAAAGAGAGCACACAGCAAAGCTGTCCATATAGCTCCCCTCAGGCTCCGCCCCCCCAGTCATTCTCTTTGCCGCTCTAACAAGTAGCATCTCCACGGGAGGGTAAAGAGTATGTGGTGTTAGTTTGTAGTTTTTTATTTCTTCAATCAAGAGTTTGTTATTTTAAAATAGTGCCGGTTTGTACTATTTACTCTGAGGCAGAAAGTGATGAAGATTTCTGCTGAGAGTAAAAAGATTTTAGCATGTTGTAACTAAAATCCATTGCTGTTCCCACGCAGGACTGTTGAGTATCGGAGAACTTCAGTTGGGGGGAACAGTTTGCAGGCTTAACTGCTTAAGGTATGCTCAGTCATTTTTTTCTAACAAGACCTGGTAATGCTAGAAGACTGATAGAAATCCCCATGTGGGAAGGTAAGCCATTTTCTGAGACGCAGTATAGAAGGATGGCTTCTGTGAAGGGCTTAAATACTGGTAGACACTGTGATGGGCTAAATCGCTTACTTTATTAGTGTAATCTTACATTTATTCAAGTGTTTAGACGTTGGGAACACTTTTGGGGTTTTTATTACGCCTGGCATATTGTAAGACACCTAATCTGACTCAGGAAGGCCCCATAACTCTGGAATGAAGAGGGAGGGGGCCTCAGTTGCGCAGTTGTTTTGCAAGGCAGCTTCATGCAGCTTCACGTGTAGAGTCCTGAGAGTACAGGAGGACTTCAGGGAGGCTTATTTTCTTCTACAAATAACCCAAAAGGAAGGTAGGGCCACAGCAAAGACTGTGGCACCGTGCTGTAGTGTGTTAAACCGGTAGTTTACTTAAATTTGCTCCGGTTTGGGCAATAAGGGGTTAATTGATTTGATGTGCAATCATTTCAAAGCATTGGGATCATGTGGTGAAAATTTCATAAAGATCGGATGTTTTTTGGTGATTTGGTAAAAAAGTGTGTGCTTTTTATTATTTAAAGGCACAGTAACGTTTTTTCAAAAAGTGACTTTTACTGTATTGTAGTGCTGTCTAAGTCTGTCAAACATGTCTGAGTCTTCAGATAGACCTTGTTCTTTATGTTTAAAAGCCATGGCGATACCCCCATTGCATTTGTGTTTAAAGTGTGCTAAAACATCTAAGCATTTTAAAGACCATGCAGTGACACTTAAAAATGTAGCCCAAGATTATTCTTTAACGGAAGGTAATGAGGATAGTCCTTCTTCCTCTCCCCAAGTGTCGACACCAGTTACGCCCGCGCAAGCGATGCCTAGTACCTCTAGCGCATTGGCCCCTATTACTTTACAACAATTAGCAGCAGTAATGGATAATTCCCTTGCAGCATTTTTATCCAAACTGCCAGTTTTTCCAAAAAAGCGCGATAGCTCAGTTTTAAATACAGAGGATGAGCAATCAGAAGCTTTGGATGATTTATCTGTAGTACCCTCACAACACTCAGAAGTAGCAGTGAGGGACGGTCTGTCTGAGGGAGAAATTTCTGACACAGGAAAAGTTTCTCAGCGGGCAGAGTCAGATTCCTTAGCGTTTAAATTTAAGCTGGAACACCTCCGCGTCCTACTTAAGGAGGTTTTAGCTACGCTGGATGATTGTGACCCCATGGTGGTCCCAGAAAAACTGTGTAAAATGGACAGGTTTTTAGAGGTCCCTGTATACACTGAGACATTTCCGATCCCAAAGAGGGTGGCGGATATTGTGACTAGGGAGTGGGAGAGACCAGGTGTACCCTTTGTTCACCCCCCTATCTTTAAGAAAATGTTCCCCATAAACGACCCCAGGCGTTTATAGAGGACAGTTGTGCTTTCAAAGATCCTATGGATAAAAAATTGGAAGGTTTGCTGAAGAAAATATTTGTTCAGCAAGGTTTTCTTCTTCAACCAATTGCCTGCATTATTCCGGTAACTACTGCAGTGGCATTTTGGTTTGAGGCTCTGGAGGAGTCGCTCCAGAGGGAGACTTCATACGACGAGGTCATGGATAGAATTCATGCTCTAAAGCTGGCTAATTCTTTTATCACTGATGCCGCTTTACAATTAGCTAAGTTAGCGACGAAAAACTCAGGTTTTGCCATCATGGCGCGAAGAGCGCTTTGGCTCAAATCATGGTCGGCGGATGTGTCGTCCAAAACGAAACTGTTAAATATTCCTTTCAAGGGGAAAACCCTATTTGGCCCAGAGCTGAAAGAAATTATTTCGGATATCACTGGGGGAAAGGGCCATGCCCTTCCACAAGATAGGCTGTTTAAGGCCAAAAACAAGGCTAATTTTCACTCCTTTCGCAACTTCAGGAGCGAACCTGCTGCAACCTCTGCTGCCGCAAAGCAGGATAACGCTTCACAGCCCAAAGCAACCTGGAAACCCTTGCAGGGCTGGAATAAGGGTAAACAGGCCAAGAAGCCTGCTCCTGCTACCAAGACAGCATGAAGGGGTAGCCCCCGATCCGGGACCGGATCTAGTAGGGGGCAGACTTTCTCTCTTTGCTCAGGCTTGGGCAAGAGATGTTCCAGATCCCTGGGCATTAGAAATAGTTGCTATGGGGTACCTTCTAGAATTCAAGGATTCTCCCCCAAGGGGAAGGTTCCACATTTCTCGTTTGTCTTCAGACCAAACAAAGAAACAGGCGTTCTTACGCTGTGTAGAAGATCTACTAAAAATGGGAGTGATACACCCAGTTCCAATTGCAGAACAAGGACTGGGCTTTTACTCAAACCTGTTCGTAGTTCCCAAAAAGGAAGGAACTTTCAGGCCAATCCTGGATCTAAAAATTCTAAACAAATTCCTCAGAGTTCCGTCTTTCAAGATGGAAACCATTCGTACAATCTTGCCGATGATCCAGGAAGGTCAATATATGACTACCGTGGATCTAAAGGATGCATACCTACATATCCCTATCCACAAAGATCACCATAAGTTCCTAAGGTTCGCCTTTCTGGACAAACATTACCAGTTCGTGGCCCTTCCTTTCGGGTTGGCCACCGCTCCCAGAATTTTCACAAAGGTGCTAGGGTCCCTTCTAGCGGTACTAAGACCGCGGGGCATTGCAGTAGCACCTTACCTAGACGACATCTTAATACAGGCGTCGTCTTTTCACAGAGCCTAGGCTCATACGGACATTGTTCTGGCCTTTCTAAGGTCTCACGGGTGGAAGGTGAACGTAGAAAAGAGTTCTCTGTCCCTTTTGCCCGAATTCATCTCAGACCACTGCAACTGTGCATGCTCAAACAGTGGAATGGGGATTATGCAGATTTGTCTCCTCAAATACAAATGGACCAGAGACTCTCTTCTCTGGTGGTTGTCTCAGGATCACCTGGCTCAGGGAATGAGTTTCCGCAGACCGGAGTGGATCATTGTCACGACCGATACCAGTCTGTTAGGCTGGGGTGCGGTCTGGGACTCCCTGAAAGCTCAGGGTCTATGGTCTCGGGAAGAATCTCTTCTCCCGATAAACATTTTGGAGCTGAGAGCGATATTCAATACGCTCCAGGCGTGGCCTCAACTAGTGGAGGCCAAATTCATCAGATTTCAGTCGGACAACATCACGACTGTAGCGTACATCAATCATCAGGGAGGAACAAAGAGTTCCCTAGCGATGAAGGAAGTATCCAAGATCATCAAATGGGCGGAGGATCACTCCTGCCATCTATCTGCAATTCACATCCCAGGGGTAGACAACTGGGAGGCGGATTTTCTAAGTCGTCAGACTTTCCATCCGGAGGAGTGGGAACTCCACCCGGAGGTTTTTGCTCAGCTGACCCAGCTTTGGGGCACTCCAGAGTTGGATTTGATGCGTCAGAACACCAAACTTCCTCTTTACGGATCCAGATCCAGGGATCCCAAGGCGGCATTGATAGATGCATTAATAGCGCCTTGGTCATTCAATTTAGCTTATGTCTTTCCACCGTTTCCTCTTCTCCCTCGGCTAGTAGCCAGAATCAAACAGGAGAAGGCTTTGATAACTTTGATAGCTCCTGCGTGGCCACGCAGGACTTGGTATGCAGACCTAGTGGACATGTCATAGGTCCCACCATGGAAACTGCCATCGAGGCAGGATCTTCTAATTCAAGGTCCTTTCAAGCATCCAAATCTAGTTTCTCTGCAACTGACTGCTTGGAGATTGAACGCTTAATTCTAGCTAAGCGTGGTTTCTCTGAATCAGTTATAGATACTCTGATACAGGCCAGAAAGCCTGTTACCAGGAAAATTTACCATAAGATATGGCGGAAATATCTTTGTTGGTGTGAATCCAAGGGTTACTCGTGGAGTAAGGTTAGGATTCCAAGGATATTGTCTTTTCTCCAAGAAGGTTTGGAGAAAGGTCTGTCAGCTAGTTCCTTAAAGGGACAGATATCTGCTCTGTCTATCCTGTTACACAAGCGTCTGGCAGCTGTACCAGACGTTCAGGCGTTTGCACAGGCCCTAGTTAGAATCAAGCCTGTCTACAGACCTGTGGCTCCTCCATGGAGTCTAAATTTAGTTCTTTCAGTTCTTCAAGGGGTTCCGTTTGAACCTTTGCATTCCATAGATATTAAGTTATTATCTTGGAAAGTTTTGTTTTTAGTAGCTATTTCTTCTGCTAGAAGAGTTTCTGAATTGTCTGCTTTGCAGTGTAATTCACCCTATCTGGTGTTCCATGCAGATAAGGTTGTTTTGCGTACCAAACCTGGTTTCCTTCCAAAAGTGGTTTCTAATAAGAATATTAACCAGGAAATCATTGTTCCTTCTCTGTGCCCTAATCCAGTTTCTAAGATGTAACGACTGTTGCACAATCTTGATGTGGTTCGTGCTTTAAAATTCTATTTAAAAGCAACTAAAGATTTCAGGCAAACATCATGCTTGTTTGTTGTGTATTCTGGTAAGAGGAGAGGTCAGAAAGTGACTGCTACCTCTCTTTCCTTCTGGCTGAAAAGCATCATCCGATTGGCTTATGAGACTGCTGGACAGCAGCCTCCTGAACGAATTACAGCTCATTCCACCAGAGCTGTGGCTTCCACATGGGTTTTCAAGAATGAGGCTTCTGTTGAACAGATTTGTAAGGCAGCGACTTGGTCTTCACTGCATACATTTGCCAAATTTTACAAATTCGATACTTTTGCTTCTTCGGAGGCTATTTTTGGGAGAAAGGTTTTGCAAGCAGTGGTGCCTTCCGTTTAGGTTACCTGAATTGTTCCCTCCCTTCATCCGTGTCCTAAAGCTTTGGTATTGGTATCCCACAAGTAAGGATGAATCCGTGGACTGGATACACCATGTAAGAGAAAACAGAATTTATGCTTACCTGATAAATTACTTTCTCTTGCGGTGTAGCCAGTCCACGGCCCGCCCTGGCAATTAAGTCAGGTTCAAATTTATTTTAGTAAACTACAGACACCACTGCACCCTATAGTTTCTCCTTTTTCTCCTAACCGTCGGTCGAATGACTGGGGGGGCGGAGCCTGAGGGGAGCTATATGGACAGCTTTGCTGTGTGCTCTCTTTGCCACTTCCTGTAGGGATTGAGAATATCCCACAAGTAAGGATGAATCCGTGGACTGGATACACCGTAAGAGAAAGTAATTTATCAGGTAAGCATAAATTCTGTTTTTGAATATTTTATGATTTTTCAGTCTGAATGTGCCGCTATTGCCGCACAAGATAAGCTGCTTAACTTTAATACACTTATCTTACCATCTGAAAATATTTTGGCATTTAAAATGTGCTCTTTATATACATGATAGAAAATGGAAGTATTGTTTTTCTGGCAGGATTGTTGTCTGCAAGTGCTTTTATGTTTTCTGTTTAGCATTATTATGTTTTGTGGAATGTTTACGTTAATCATCTCTTGCTTTAGCTGTGTTCCATGTTTTTGAAGAGTACTACACTATTCATGCACTTTCCAGCCTCCAGTAGATTTAAAAGATCTTTATTTCTTGTAAACTGGGCCCATAGGTACAAAAATGTTTCAGGCCTGCAATAGGCCCTTAGATATGACTAAATCTATGGGAGGCTGGAAATGGCATGAATTTTGTACGTTTATTGAGTCTTTGTTTCCGTTCCCTATATCTGAATGTATGCTATTTTCCAGTATTGGATTTCATATTGTACTACATTAGTCAGTGTTCTCCACAGAACAATTTGCCAGCTGGGTGGCGTTCTAAAGTACCCAGGTGGGGCACTGTAATATTTTCTATTATATAATTTTCAGCTATCTAAAGAACAAATATATTGCATAATTTAATGTAAATGTATTTAACCCATTGAGTGCTCAGAGCCGTCGCTAGCACTCTCCAACCTTGAGGGAGATCTGGGGGCTCCCATCCGCTCCTACCCCAGCGATCGGGCCTGCATAGTGACAGGCATCACCGGCGCTTCACGTTGTGCGCGGTGACGTCACACCCAATTACATGATGTCACCGCAACTTTATTTAAAATGAACAATGGCAAGGGGCATGCTTCTTACAAGCCTGTATCTCGGGCATCTAAGCAGCTACAGACCCCCAAGACCCACCGTTGGAAAGATAATCGCCTAACCTTTCCAACAGTGTAAGTCTTGGGGATCTGAAAAAAAAAGTTAAAAAATAAATATTTAAAAAAATATAAACAGCTTAGCACCCAGGTGGGAAAGTGCTTAGCACTCAAAGGGTTAAAGGGACACTGAACCCAGTTTGTTTCTTTAATGATTCAGATAGAGCATGCAATTTTAAGCAACTTTCTAATTTTCTCCTATTATCAACTTTTCTTCATTCTCTTGCTATCTTTATTTGAAAAGCAAGAATGTAAGTTTAGAAGCCGGTCCATTTTTGGTTCACAGCCTGGGTTGTGCTTGTTGATTGGTGGCTAAATGTACCCACCAATAAACAAGTGCTGTCCAGTGGTCTGAACCAAAAATTGGCTGGCTCCTTAGCTTAGATGCCTTCTTTTTCAAATAAAGCTAGCAAGAGAACGAAGAAAAATTGTTAATCGAAGTAAATTGGAAAGGTCTATCTGAATCATGAAAGAAAAAATTTGGGTTTAGTGTCCCTTTAATGAAAATTTGTGCAATAAAAATTTAATATTGGCTAAAAAAAAATGAATAGTATTGGCTAAAATTTTAGCTGGGTGGTCAGTAAAATCAAGCGGGTGTTGCACCTTCTGAAAAAATCCTGGGGAGAACACTGTTAGCATTTGATACACCAAAATAGAAATGCTATCAGGATATTCAAATCTATAATACTCAGTTACCCTGATACATCTCCCCCTCAGTATTCTATAAATAATACATAATGTATTTATAATCCATCATAGGGGAAATATGTCTATCTAAAAGTATTTAACTTGAAAAAAAACAAACTAGTTCCTAAAGAAGGAATAGAAAAGATATTAAAGACACATAAAACAGGGTCTTATTCCATAAAGACACATTATCCTACAAGCCGGGAGAAAAATAATGATAAAACATAACTTTTATTAATATACTAAAAAAACCTCAAAAATTTTAGAAACACTCTAAAACATTCATAAAAAGTTTAACACCAAAAAAGTGGTACCTCAGTAGAGATACAGGGGGTACAATTACAAATAGGGGTCGATTTATCAAAGGCTTTGCAAGCCTTTCGACTCCCTACGACTGCAGGGTCTCGCAACCTGCATGCCGTATTTAACAAGCAGCGGTCATTAGACCGCTGCTTCCCTACCCTTTCGGCACTTCTTAGGTGCGCGCGCTTGATTGGCTGTGCAGGGGCGGGATTGCACGCGAGTGCAAAATAGCGCTCGTGTGCAATGCTGAATTCCACCAGGGGAATTCAGCCCGCCAGAGACGAACTGCGGCGGACAGGGACGCGTATATGCAGCTTGATAATAGACCTCATTGTACACTAATCAATATATTATTAATTGTGTTTGTGTACCGTGCTATTTTGCTATTCTAATCCACCCACCTGGGGAGCACATCCCTACACAGTTAACGCTATGGTTATGTGAAACCCACAATCGGGGAAATAAAAGTGGCTTTAACACTAGGTAGGATCAAAACCGCAAAATAAACACACAAATCCAGTAATCACAATATTAACTTATCTACATCCATTAGAACCATCATACGACCCCCTGAGCTGTCTCACACCTAAGGCGGATATTGTGATTACTGGATTTTATATGCTCCCCAGGTTGGGTGGATTAGGATAACAAAATAGCACGGTACACACACACATTGCTATTATATTAATTGGTGTACTATATGTAATTGTACCCCCTGTATCTAGTCTGATGTACCACCTTTTGGGTGTTAAACTTTTTATGAACGTTTTAGAGTGTTTCTAATATTTTTTAGATCTTTGTATATTAATAAGTTATGTTTTATCATTATTTTTCTCTAGGCTTGTAGGATAATGTGTCTTTATGGAATTAGACCCTGTTTTATGTGTCTTTAATATCCTTTCTTTCACTATTCCTTCTTTAGGAATTAGTTATTTTTTTCAAGCATTGTATACACTTTATATTGTAATTGTATTATTATTATTATCAGGTATTTGTAGAGCGCCAACAGATTCTGCAGCGCTGTAAACATAGTCGGTGTACAGGATAGCTTTTGTAGGGGTCAAGTGGGTAGAGGGCCCTGCCGAGAGTTTCACTGTTGTAGTTGGCTCTTATGAAGCGATCTGTAAACAGCTGGGCCCATAGGCTTACAATCTAAGGGGTTCAAGGGGAAAGCAATGGCGTTAGGAAAGGTTATTGTTGGTTGTATGCATCCCTGAATAGTAAAGTTTTTAGGGAGTGCTTGAAGCTGTTAAAACTAGGGGAGAGTCTTATGGAGCGAGGCAGGGAATTCCACAAGATGGGGGCCAGTCTGGAGAAGTCCTGTGAATGTGAGGAAGTAACAAGAGAGGAGGAGATCCTGAGCTGATCGAAGGGGACGGGAGGGAGGGTATCTAGAGACAAGTTCTGAGATGTAGGGGGGTGCAGTATCACCTTTCCTCAATAAAGCTATACTGGGGCAATATTGCTTTCCAGTAAAATTGGTCATTCTGTTTTGAGGAGACAGTTTAATATTTATTTATTAGTACCCAATCACTTTAGCATCACGGTTAATGGGACACTGAACCCAATTTTTTTCTTTTGTGATTCAGATAGAGCATGCCATTTTAAGCAACTTTCTAATTTCTTTTACAAGATATGACGAGTCCACGGATAATATATAGCTCCTCCCTTTCCTCCCACTCCAGTCATTCTCTTTGCCTGTGTTAGTGATAGGAAGAGGTAAAGTGAGGTGTTAGTTTTAGATTCTTCAATTAAGAGTTTATTATTTTTTACTGTAGTGCCAAAGTGTGCTACTTTGTTCTGGGGTGTAGCTTAGACCAGATCAGTCTCTTCAGTACAAAAAGATAAGCATTTGGTGGCTTCAAAGCAATAGGAACTGGTGGGACATAATTCTCACTGCGCCTCCTATACATGTTTGCTGCCCTAATACTGATAGCCTAAGCACTTTTAACTCAGGCGGATCTTTGTCCACAGGGCTATGGGGGGGGGGAGAGAGCCTCTGAAAACCTGCTGGACTGCCATGCTATCGCACAGCTTTCCAGGTAAGTGCTGACTTTATTCTGGGTGGATCTCAAAAAAATGGAGCACTTATTTATGTGGTCAGGACTCCTACATGTAAACGGAGGGACAGCACATCCAGAGTGAGGGCTAAAATTCCAGCAGTTAACGTTCCTGGACAGTCACATATACTGGGGCTAAGTAATAGAGTCCGCATGAGAACAGGGCTCTTACTGTGATGGGACACGTCACCTCTCCTAGTAGGAGTGGTATATGGCATATTTTCTGCTGACACGGAAGTTATGTCAGTTTGATAACGTCCAGGAGCTGGTTCCGTTAATGTTAAGTGGTGATGGTATAACATTTATTGTATTGGCATGGTGTATGGGTCACTTCGGTTTATGTTACATAAATTCGGGTGTTTTTCCAACCATGCATGTTGAGGCTTTCCTATGTGATACAGCTTGAGCCTGATTGCCCCCAATCTGTATCTTACACAGTTTCACTAGCTCCCGGTGGCCTATCTATATTAATGGCGACCGGGAGATTGTTTGTTACATGAGTATTCACGCCCACGATGGGTGGAGTTGTTAGTTTGCGCCGCATTCGGGCGCTTCCTCTGTCCCCAGGGCATATTCAGACAAATGCCAGGAGTTGAAGAGTCTTCACGCCCACGATGGTAAGTAACGGGAGTTGGAGCGTCTAAACGCCCACGAGGGGGGCGGAGCTCTGTGACGCCTGTTTGGATACCTGGGACAGAGTCTCTCACACAGTCCAGTGTGGTTATCCTTTGCGGGATTAACACGCTGTGAGTGCAGTTGGACTGCTTTTTTGTCTCGTTGCTTCTCAGTGTGTATTGCACAGAGGGAAATAAGGGGTTAATAGGCATTCCTATATGAGCCTTAGGATATTTGCATTTGGTTACTTCAACATGATTTCTGAGAGTAAAAAGGCTGCAGATTTCTTGTTAATCATTCCAACCATGCATGTTGAAGAAAAAGTTACTGTTATTTAAAGAGACAGTACCGTTTTTTATATGTTATTTTTATTGCATAAATTCAACTGTTTATTTGTTATTTCCTCCTTTGTGTCTATAGGATGGAACAACTGCTCAAAAAGACAGTTTCTTTCAAGATTTAAAGAGACAGTAAGGTCTTTTTATGTGCAAATTTTATCAAGGAATTTCAGTTGTTTCTTTGATCATTTATCCCTTGTGATTTGGGATGGAACAAAAGCGTACATAATGAGACAGTTTTAATTTTTTGTGTGTACCTTTTTTGTTTAAAAAAAAAAATTCTTGTACCTACTCTCTCTAAGGAGTTGGCTATTAGGAACAGGTTGATAATGGTCAAGTTATGCCATTCTTTTCTCCTATAAGTGTTTCTTGGAAATTTATGACCCACATTCGGTGCCCTGCGCTTCCTTTTACACTCCGTGCGGAGTTATGGTATTTCCACGAGGTGGGAAACATTCCTAGAGGAAGTTTTTCAGTAGTTTCTATTTCCAATGCTTCCTCCATATTATGAAGGAGGGAGATGTTCCTGATAGCTGACATTGTATGGGACTCTGGACGGACGGTCCCTAATGGTAGAGGGGGCTATTTCTATATGACCAAGCGAACTACTATTCCTAACGAGGATAGTTGTGCTTTTAAAGACCCTATGGATAAGAAGTTAGAGGGTCATCTTAAGAAAGTTTACATCCACCAGGGATTTCTTTTGCAACCGGCGGCCTGCATTGTTACTGTGACTAGTGCGGCGGCTTTCTGGTTTGATGCTCTAGAGGAATCTCTTAAGACAGAGACCCCCTTGGAAGAGATACAGGATCGGATTAAAGCTCTTAAGCTAGCTAAAGCTTGTGGCTATTCCTTACAAGGGGAAGACCCTGTTCGGGCCTGACTTGGAGGAAATTATTTCTGACATAACGGGAGGTAAGGGTCATCTCCTCCCTCAGGATAAGAAGTCCAAACAGAGAGGGAGACAGAGTAATTTTCGTTCCTTTCGAAATTTCCAGGAAGTTCCCTCTTCCGCTAAACAGGAAGGGGATTATCCACAAAACAAGTCCACTTGGACAACCAGTCTTGGAACAAGGGTAAACAACCCAAGAAGCCTGCTGCTGCTACCAAGACAGCATGAAGGGCGGCCCCCGATCCAGGACCGGATCTAGTAGGGGGCAGACTTTCTCTTTCTGTCCAGGCTTGGATAAGAGACGTTCAGGATCCCTGGACACTATTAATCGTGTCTCAAGGGTATCAGTTGGAATTCAAAAATTCCTTCCCCAGAGGAAGGTTTCTTCTTTCACGATTGTCTGTAGACCAGATAAAAAGAGAGGCGTTCTTACGCTGTGTAAGAGACCTATCCTCCATGGGAGTCATTTTCCCCCGATCCAATACAGGGGCAGGGGTTTTACTCAAATCTCTTTGTAGTTCCCAAAAAAGAGGGAACGTTCCGACCCATTTTAGATCTCGAAAGTCTAAACAAGTTTCTCAGAGTTCCATCCTTCAAGATGGAGACTATTCGGACAATTCTTCCATTGATCCAGGAGGGTCAATATGACTACCGTGGATTTGAAGGATGCATATCTTCATATTCCTATCCAGAGATCATCACAAGTTCCTGAGGTTTGCCTTTCTGGACAAACATTTTCAGTTCGTGGCCCTTCCTTTCTGTTTGGCCACGGCACCCAGAATTTTCACAAGGGTTCTGGGATCTCTGCTAGAGGTTCTCAGGCCGCGGGGCATTGCAGTGGCGCCTTATCTGGACGATATTCTGATCCAGGCGTCGTCTTATCAGCTGACAAAGTCTCATACCGACATTGTTCTGTCCTTTCTAAGGACTCACGGGTGGAAAGTGAATCTAGAAAAGAGTTCACTAATTCCAAAGACAAGGGTTCCTTTCCTGGGAACTCTAATCGACTCTCGATCCATGAAAATCTTTTTGACGGAAGTCAGAAAGTTAAAGATTCTGAATACATGCCGAACCCTTCAGTCCAATCATCGGCCATCAGTGGCTCAGTGCATGGAGGCAATTGGATTGATGATGGCAGCAATGGACATCATTCAGTTTGCTCGTTTTCATCTCAGACCTCTACAACTGAGCATGCTCAGACAATGGAATGGAGAATTTGCAAATTTGTCTCCTCAAATAGATCTGGATCAGGAGACAAGGGACTCTCTTCTTTGGTGGTTGTCGCCGGATCATCTGTCCCAAGGGACGTGCTTCCGCAGACCCTCATGGGTGGTAGTGACAACGGATGCCAGCCTGATATGATGGGGTGCAGTCTGGAACTCCCTGAAGGCTCAGGGTGTGTAGACTCGGTCGGAGTCTCTACTTCCCATCAATATTATGGAGTTGAGAGCAATATTCAATGCGCTTCAGGCTTGGCCTCAGTTGGCTTCGGCCAAATTCATCAGATTCCAGTCAGACAACATCACGACTGTGGCTTACATCAATCATCAGGGAGGAACGAGGAGTTCCTTAGCCATGACAGAAGTATCCAAGATAATTCAGTGGGCGGAGGCTCACTCTTGTTATCTGTCGGCAATCTACATCCCAGGAGTGGACAACTGGGAGGCGGATTTTTTGAGCAGACAGACGTTTCATCCGGGGGAATGGGAACTCCATCCGGAGGTCTTTACCACCCTTATTCTCAGATGGGGCAGGCTGGAGCTGGATCTTATGGCGTCTCCTCAGAATGCCAAGCTTCCGAGATACGGATCCAGGTCCAGAGTTCCTCAGGCCGAACTGGTGCCTTGGCAGTGCCTTGGTCGTCCAACCTAGCTTATGTGTTCCCTCCGTTTGCTCTCCTTCCCTGGGTGATTGCTCGAGTCAAACAGGAGAGGGCTTCGGTGATCCTCATTGCTCCTACGTGGCCTCGCAGGACTTGGTATGCCGATCTGGTGGATATGTCATCTCTGCCACCGTGGAAGCTTCCATTGAGGCAGGACCTTCTCATTCAGGGACCCTTCCATCATCCGAATCTAATTTCTCTGCAGCTGACTGCTTGGAGATTGAACGCTTGATTTTATCTAAGCGAGGGTTCTCTGATTTGGTCATTGATACCTTGATTCAGACACGCAAGCCTGTTACTAGAAAAATGTACCATAAGATATGGTGTAAATATCTTTATTAGTGTGAATCCAAGGGCTACTCATGGAGTAGGGTTAGGATTCCTAGGATTTTATCTTTTCTCCAAGAAGGATTGGAGTAAGGGTTGTCAGCAAGTTCCTTAAAGGGACAGATTTCTGCTTGTCTATTTTGCTACACAAGCGTCTGGCAGATATTCCAGATGTTCAATCCTTTTGTCAGGCTCTGACTAGAATCAGGCCTGTGTTTAGACCAATTGCTCCTCTTTGGAGTTTGAATTTAGTTCTTAATCTTCTTCAAGGGGTTCCGTTTGAACCTATGCATTCCATAGATATTAAGTTATTATCTTGAAAAGTTTTATTTTTGGTTGCTATTTCATCTGCTCACAGAGTTTCTGAGCTTTCGGCATAACAATGTGATTCTCCTTATCTTGTTTTCCATGCAGATAAGGTAGTGTTGTGTACCAAACCTGGTTTTCTTCCTAAGGTTGTTTCCAACAAAAATATTAATCATGAAATTGTTGTTCCTTCATTGTGTCCTAATTATTCTTCTAAGAAGGAGCGTCTGTTACAAATTCTGGACGTAGTCTGTGCCTTGAAGTTCTATTTACAGGCGACTAAGGATTTTCGTCAATCATCTTCATTATTTGTTGTTTTTTCTGGAAAACGTAGGGGTCAGTAAGCTACAGCTACCTCTTTCTTTTTGGCTGAAGAGTATCATCCGTTTTGCATATGAGACTGCTGGACAGCAGCCTCCTGAACGAATTACGGCTCATTCCACTAGGGCTGTGGCTTCCTCATGGGCATTTAAAAATGATGCTTCTGTTGAACAGATTTGCAAGGCTGCAACTTGGTCTTCTCTTCACACTTTTTCCGAATTTTACAAATTTGATACTTTTGCCTTATTCGAGGCTGTTTTTGGGAGAAAGGTTCCTCAAGCAGAGGTGCCTTTCGTTTAGGTTCCTGTCTTGCCCCTCCCTTTCATCCGTGTTCTATAGCTTTGGTATTGTATCCCATAAGTAAGGATGAAATCCGTGAACTTGTCGTATCTTGTAAAAGAAAAGGAAATTTATGCTTACCTGATAAATATATTTCTTTTACGATACGACGAGCCAACGGCCCACCCTGTTTTCTCTAAGACAGGTTTTTATTTTTGTTAAACTTCAGTCACCTCTGCACCTTGGCTTTTCCTCTCTCTTCCTAACTTTGGTCGAATGACTGGAGTGGGAGGGAAGGGAGGAGCTATATATACAGCTCTGCTGTGGTGCTCTTTGCCTCCTCCTGCTGACCAGGAGGCGGATGAAATCCGTTGACTCGTTGTATCGTAAAAGAAATAAATTTATCTGGTAAGCATAAATTTCCTTTTCCTCCTATTATCAATTTTTCTTCATTCTCTTGCTATCTTTATTTGAAAAAGAAGGCAGCTAAGCTTCTTTTTTTCGTTCTGAACTCTGGACAACACTTTTTTATTGGTGGATAAATTTATCCACCAATCAGCAAGGACAACCCAGGTTGTTCACCAAATAAGGGCCGGCATCTAAACTTACATTCTTGCATTTCAAATAAAGATAGCAAGAGAATGAAGAAAACTTGATAATATGAGTAAATTAGAAAGTTGCTTAAAATGTCATGCTCTATCTGAATCGCGAAAGAAAAAAATTTGGGTTCAGTGTCCCTTTAAGTTTTTTATACATACAACTTAAAGGGACACTCAATCAAAATTAAAGGGCCATGATACCCAAATGTTATAACACTTGAAAGTGATGCAGCATAGCTTTAAAACACTGACTAGAAAATATCACCTGAACATCTCTATGTAAAAAAGAAAGATATTTTATCTCAAAAGTTCCTCAGTAGCCACATCTCATTGTAAAGGGCTTCTAAGCAGCATATCAGTATGTCTGTTCCGGGACAGCTAAGGGATTGAGCCTTGTGAACTCTCATGTTATTTCCCTATGCAGTTTAAGGAAGTTTACTATGAAATCTCATGAGAATTAAGTCAAATTTCATGAGATCACAGTAAAAGAGTTTACAACCTCAGCACTGTTGATGCTGATTGTCTGCAGTTCATTTCTTCATTTTTTATTTTTTGATACCTGCAGCTGGGCGCAGCTGAATTATAACTTTTTACAAAGAACTTACTCTGCTGAGCTGAGGAAATTGTGAGGTAAAATATCTTCCTTTTTTACATAGTGATGCTCAGGTGATATTTTCCTGTCGGCTTTTTACAGTTATACAGCATCAGTTTCAAGTGATTTAGCATATGAGTATTATGTCCATTTTAACTTTCATTATTCAGATAGAGCATGCCATTTTAAACAACTTTCCAATTTACTTCCAATAATAACATGTGTACTGTCTTTTTATATTTAAACTTTTTGAGTCACCAGCTCCTACTGAGCATGTGCAAGAATAAGTGTGTATGCATTTGTAAATGGCTGATGGCTATCACATGGTATGTGTATGCATTTGTGATTGGCTGATGGCTGTCACATAGTACAGGGGTAGTAGAACTAGACATAACTTTTAAAATTGTCAGAAAAAAAAATCTACTACTGATTTGAAGTTCAGACTAAGTGCTGTTGCATTGTCTTGTTATCTTGCATTTGTTGATTATGCAAATCTACTGTGTTGACTGGTCCTTTAAGTCTATAAACGAGTAAAGCATGTGAGCAGCATGTATGTTTTTTTATCTATGCAGGACGTAAAGTGGAAGATACCTATACCTGAGGATTCTCAACTTCACTTGGGAGCACTTGCCAACTCAAACGAAGATAATGGAGATCAAAGTGTCAAGGTGAAGAGAGAGATGTTCTGCAATTTAACATGTCACATTGGATCATTATTTTTTAATTAAACTTATCTCTGTTTGTCCATCAAAATATTTTTTCTGTAAATGTAAATACGTGTAGCCAAAGACTGATAGTTGAAGGACAAAATAAAGATATATATATATATATATATATATATATATATATATATATATATACTATTATATAAAAGGCCAAGTGTGTTTGTCTGAAGCTGTCATGCGCAGTAGAGACAGCACAAGGACAAACACACCTGGCCTTACCTGACATGCTGTGCTGTTTGCGGCGAAAGTGGGCGTGGCCGGTGTGGGCGTGACCGGGCATGGTTGGGGGCGCGGCTGTCGTGAGAGAGAGGGGGGGGAAAAATAGAAAGAGAGGGGGAGAGACAAAAAGAGATAGGAAAGAGCTAAAGAGAGGGAGAGAGATAGCAAAATAGAGGGAAGAGAGATTAAAAGAGAGGGGGAGAGAGCAATAGAGAGGGGGGGAGAGAGAGCAATAGAGAGGGGGGGGAGAGAGCAATAGAGAGGGGGGGAGAGAGAGCAATAGAGAGGGGGGGAGAGAGAGCAATAGAGAGGGGGGGAGAGAGAGCAATAGAGAGGGCGGGAGAGAGAGCAATAGAGAGGGGGGGGGGGGAGAGCAATAGAGGAGGGGGGGAGAGAGAGCAAAAGAGAGGGGGGGAGAGGGAGCAAAAGAGGATTGGAGAGAGAGCGAGCAAAAAAAAGAGAGAGTGCAAAAGAGAGGGGGGAGAGAGAGAGTGCAAAAGAGAGGGGGGGAGAGAGAGAGTGCAAAAGAGAGGGGGGAGAGAGTGCAAAAGAGAGGGGGGAGAGAGTGCAAAAGAGAGGGGGGAGAGAGTGCAAAAGAGAGGGGGGAGAGAGTGCAAAAGAGAGGGGGGAGAGAGTGCAAAAGAGAGGGGGGAGAGAGTGCAAAAGAGAGGGGGGAGAGAGTGCAAAAGAGAGGGGGAGAGAGTGCAAAAGAGAGGGGGGAGAGAGTGCAAAAGAGAGGGGGGGAGAGAGAGAGCAATAGAGAGGGGGGGAGAGAGAGCAATAGAGGAGGGGGGGAGAGAGAGCAATAGAGGAGGGGGGGGGAGAGAGAGCAAAAGAGAGGGGGGGGAGAGGGAGCAAAAGAGAGGGGGGGAGAGGGAGCAAAAGAGGATTGGAGAGAGAGCGAGCAAAAAAAAGAGAGAGTGCAAAAGAGAGGGGGGGAGAGAGAGAGTGCAAAAGAGAGGGGGGAGAGAGAGAGTGCAAAAGAGAGGGGGGAGAGAGAGAGTGCAAAAGAGAGGGGGGAGAGAGAGAGTGCAAAAGAGAGGGGGGAGAGAGAGAGTGCAAAAGAGAGGGGGGAGAGAGAGAGTGCAAAAGAGAGGGGGGAGAGAGAGAGTGCAAAAGAGAGGGGGGGAGAGAGAGAGTGCAAAAGAGAGGGGGGAGAGAGAGAGAGTGCAAAAGAGAGGGGGGAGAGAGAGAGTGCAAAAGAGAGGGGGAGAGAGAGAGTGCAAAAGAGAGGGGGGAGAGTGAGAGTGCAAAAGAGAGGGGGGAGAGAGAGCAATAGAGAGGGGGGGGAGAGAGCAATAGAGAGGGGGGGAGAGAGAGCAATAGAGAGGGGGGGAGAGAGAGCAATAGAGAGGGGGGGAGAGAGAGCAATAGAGAGGGGGGGAGAGAGAGCAATAGAGAGGGGGGGAGAGAGAGCAATAGAGAGGGGGGGAGAGAGAGCAATAGAGGAGGGAGGGGAGAGAGAGCAAAAGAGAGGGGGGGAGAGAGAGCAAAAGAGAGGGGGGGAGAGGGAGCAAAAGAGAGGGGGGGAGAGGGAGCAAAAGAGGATTGGAGAGAGAGCGAGCAAAAAAAAGAGAGAGTGCAAAAGAGAGGGGGGAGAGAGAGAGTGCAAAAGAGAGGGGGGAGAGAGAGAGTGCAAAAGAGAGGGGGGAGAGAGAGAGTGCAAAAGAGAGGGGGGAGAGAGAGAGTGCAAAAGAGAGGGGGGAGAGAGAGAGTGCAAAAGAGAGGGGGGAGAGAGTGCAAAAGAGAGGGGGGAGAGAGTGCAAAAGAGAGGGGGGAGAGAGAGAGTGCAAAAGAGAGGGGGGAGAGAGAGAGTGCAAAAGAGAGGGGGGAGAGAGAGTGCAAAAGAGAGGGGGGAGAGAGAGAGTGCAAAAGAGAGGGGGGGAGAGAGTGCAAAAGAGAGGGGGGAGAGTGCAAAAGAGAGGGGGAGAGAGTGCAAAAGAGAGGGGGGAGAGAGAGAGCACAAAAGAGGGGGGAGAGAGAGCACAAAAGAGGGGGGGAGAGAGAGAGCGCAAAAGAGAGGGGGAGAGAGAGCGCAAAAGAGAGAGAGAACGCAAAAGAGGGGGAGAGAGCAAAAGAGAGAGGGGGGGAGAGAGCAAAAGAGAGAGGGGGAGAGAGAGAGCGCAAAAGAGAGAGGGGGAGCGATAGAGCGCAAAAGAGAGGTGGAGCGATAGAGCGCAAAAGAGAGGTGGAGCGATAGAGCGCAAAAGAGAGGTGGAGCAATAGAGCGCAAAAGAGAGGTAGAGCGATAGAGCGCAAAAGAGAGGTGGAGCGATAGAGCGCAAAAGAGAGGTGGAGCGATAGAGCGCAAAAGAGAGGGGGAGAGCGCAAAAGAGAGGTGGAGCGATAGAGCGCAAAAGAGAGGTGGAGCGATAGAGCGCAAAAGAGAGGTGGAGCGATAGAGCGCAAAAGAGAGGTGGAGCGATAGAGCGCAAAAGAGAGGTGGAGCGATAGAGCGCAAAAGAGAGGTGGAGCGATAGAGCGCAAAAGAGAGGTGGAGCGATAGAGCGCAAAAGAGAGGTGGAGCGATAGAGCGCAAAAGAGAGGTGGAGCGATAGAGCGCAAAAGAGAGGTGGAGCGAGAGAGCGCAAAAGAGAGGTGGAGCGAGAGAGCAAAAGAGAGGGGGAGAGAGCAAAAGAGAGGGTTAGAGAGCGCAAAAGAGAGGTGGAGCGAGAGAGAGCAAAAGAGAGGGGGAGAGAGCGCAAAAGAGAGGTGGAGAGAGAGAGAGCAAAAGAGAGGGGGAGAGAGCGCAAAAGAGAGGTGGAGCGAAAGAGAGGGGGAGAGAGCGCAAAAGAGAGGGGGAGAGAGAGCAACGGGTGGGACCGCTGTACTGCAAAAAATGGCCCGTGTGAACGGGCTTTAGGACTAGTATATATGTATATATATTTGCCATGTGACATAATTATCTTTCCACAGAAAGACTCAACGGATAAGAACTGGATTCTAAAGGAACAATTAAAATCATGGCAAAGACTCCGACATGATTTGGAGCGAGCACGTTTGCTGGTAGAATTAATACGAAAAAGAGAGAAGCTCAAAAGAGAGACGGTAAGAACTCTGTATGTTTTCTTTGCCGTGAAGAACCGTAAAGTAATGGTAAATCTTAACTGATCAAATGCCATATATTTAATCTTTGTCATTAAAAAAGTATATGTGTCTCTCTTTTGTTTTTAATCCATCTTTGAAAGGGTTAAATTAGTTAATATAGTAATGCTTCTATTACAATATTATGCCAGCCCACTTGGATTAACTTTTTTTTTTAATTTATTTTTTTTAATTTATTTTTTTTGACAATTCCAGTAAACATCCAATCAACGTGTGTGTCATATGACTATCTTGAAGTCCAGCCCCTTTAAATCCCTTAGAAAGCCTGTGTAGAGAGTGGATGTGACTGCTCTATATACGCCACAGCCCAGCCAAAAGAGGAAATGAAGGGAGGCAGAGGAACAGACAATACCAATTAGGATTATAAATATGATATATATATATATATATATATATATATATATATATATATATATATATATATATATATATATATATACACACAATTTTTTTAAAAAAAAATTGGTTTTACTTGCAAATTAATATATCTTTCATTGCAACATTCTTTTAGTCTGACATTTACTATCAGTTTAATATTCCTGAAGTAGTATTGTCATCTTCTCTCCTTCATCCAGCACTTCTAATCTTCTATATATGTATATATATTTTTTTTCTATGCAGATAAAAATCCAACAGTTGGCACTTGAGATGCAGCTGACTCCTTTTCTCATTCTCCTGAGAAAAACTCTGGAGCAGCTGCAGGAGAGAGATACAAGTAATTTGTTCAATGATCCAGTCCATCACACTGAGGTAACAGAAATCTACGAAGTAAGAACCCCCCTCACCCCACAATTTATGCAGCGTACTTCACAGCATAAGGTCTGATTGTTTTTGTTTTGTTTTATCTGTGTTAACATTTTATTTTGTTTTTGCCGTTTCTGGAATTCATTATACAGTAAATCCTATTCTGAGATACTTAAAAGGAAAAGTTTATGAATTTGACTTAGTTTGCCAAATTATTATTATTATTATTAAACCAATAGGTGCCACACTTAAAGGGACATGAAACTAATACATATTTATTTATAATTCAGATGCAGCATACATTTATATTCAAATTTCCAGTTTACTTTTATTATCGATTTTGCTTCATTCTCTTGTTATTCTTTGTTAAAGGACCAGAAGTGCACTACTGTTAGCTAGCTGAACACATTAGTAAGCCAATCACAAGGCATATATGTACAGCCGCCAATCAGCAGCTTGCTCCTGAGCCTACCTAGGCATGTTTTTCAACAAAGGATACCAAAAAAATTAAGCTAATTAAATTGGAAAGTTGTTTAAAATTGTATGCTCTGCCTAAATCATGAACAATTTGTGGTTTCATGTCCCTTTTAAGTGTATGGCACATCCCTAGATCCAGTTAGTGTGGAATCTATTAGAAAACGGATAGATAAGTGTGCTTTAGTGATTAGCAGGGTTATCCAACCTAAAAAACAGAGGCACAACTTGCCCCTCCCCCGCATAAATTTAAACATTTGGAACATGGAGGTATTTTGTGGCATACTATCATCCCCACTTACTTGTTCCGTTTAATATATATTTTAAAACAAATACTTATTTATGGAGAATTATATCATTTGATTTGCAGTGTGGGCCCACACATGTGCAAAAAAGTATCATCTGCCATGTTCATAAAAACGTTATAGACCTGAATATTTCAGCTGGTACAACCAGAAAAAAAGCACTTCTGGTCCCGAGTGGATTCTGCCACTGATCCAATCTGCAGCACTAGTCACACAACTTGGTTGTGTAACGAGCACTGCTGATTGGATCAGTGGCAGTTTCCACTCCGGACCTGCAGTGCTCTTCGGGTCCTGAGCATTCCTTCTACTATGTGTTTAATCCCATAGTGCATCGTCGTTAGTCTTTAAAATTACATGCTCTTATGTATTAGACCATGTAATTCTTTACTCTTATAACCCTTTAAATCTTCTAATAAGCACTGTGCTGAACTCTCATATTACAACTAATAAATAGGTTCTCCACCAGATGTATTATTTTTTTGTTTTCTGTTTGTTTGTATAATTTTTTTTGGATGTTTAGGTATATTATACTTGCAATTATCAATATCTGAATAATATGTAATCATTTCTCATTAAAAGAAAATAATTTCAAATCCTACGTTATTAGAGCATTTTATTATTATGTGAATGGTGTTTGGTAACCATGTGCTTTAACCCTTGCACAGTGCCATGAAGCCAGTCAGAGATGACATACCTGTGTAGACGCCAAGCATCAGGTGTGTCCTGCTCTGATAAAGCACATTAGGTTTGTGAGTTTAAAGGGACAGTCAACACCAGAATTGTTGGTGTTTTAAAATATAGATAATCCCTTAATTACCTATTCCCCAGTTTTGCGTAACCAACACAGTTAGAATAATATACTTTTTATCTCTGTGATTACCTTGTATCTAAGCCTCTGCAGACTGCCCCATATTTCAGTTCTTTTGACAGACTTGCATTTTAGCCAATCAGTGCTGACTCCTAGGTCACTTCACGTGCATTAGCTCAATGTTATCTAAATGACACACATGAACTAACGCCCTCTAGTGGTGAAAACTGTAAAATGTGGAGGTGGCCTTCAAGGTCTAAGAAATTAGCATATGAACCTCCTAGGTTTAGCTTTCAACTAAGAATACCAAGAGAACAAAGCAAAATTGGTAATAAAAATGTATTGGAAAGTTGTTTAAAATTACATGCCCTATTTAAATCATGAAAGTTTTGTTTACACTTGACTGTCCCTTTAACTCTGTATTTAACCAATTTCTAGGGATTAAACAAATGAATACCAATGCACAATCATGTTATAATAAAATAGTCTCATTTTGAATACCTTTTCTGAAAATATTTCTTTTTAGAATATGATAGAAAAGTAATGTAACTGATGTTTTTTATGTTTAGAAGTTCTGGGCAAGTTCTCTGTTAGGTTGTGTGGCTTCTAGAGAACACATTTATTTATGCTTTCTCAAAACAGGTGATTGGCATATATTGCTTCTTTTCTTTTAGCCCTTGGCACTTTTTTCTCACAGGTACCTGACTATCTAGAACATATTAAGAAACCAATGGACTTTCAGACAATGAAACGTAATATAGATGCTTTCCGCTACCAAAACTTTGATCAGTTTGAAGAAGATTTCCACCTAATTGTCAACAACTGCATCAAATTTAATGGCAAGGACACCGGTTTTTACCGTGCTGCAGTGCGGCTCCGTGACCAAGGAACCATAGTTCTCCGCCAGGCCCGTCGGCAGGCAGAAAAGATTGGCATTGACTTTGAGACAGGAATGCACATACCTCAAGTCTCTATAGGGAATGAGATTGGTCGTCGCAGCCGAGCAAATGGTATGTATGAAGAGTGATTAGGGTGCCCTAGACATAGTTCTGAACGTAAGGGGGAATTGATTTACAACATTAAAGGGACAGTCTAGCCCAAAACAAAATTTCATTATTCTGATAGAGAATGTAATTTAAAACAATTTTCAAATTTAAATCTATCACCAATTTTGCTTTGTTCTTTAGAATTCTTAGTTGAAAGCTAACCCTAGGAGGTTTAAATGCTAATTTTTTTAAGCCCTGGAAGGCCGCCTCTTGACAGTTTTTTGACAGTTTTTCACCACTAGAGGGTGTTAGTTCATGTGTTTAATATAGATAACACTCTGCTCACACACGTGGAGTTCCTAGGAGCCAGCACTGATTGGCTAAAATGCAAGTCTGTCAACAGGACTGAAAAAAGGGTCAGTTTGCAGAGTCTTAGATACAAGGTAATCACAGAGGTAAAAAGTTATATAAATGTGTTGGTTATGCAAAACTAGGGAATGGTTAATAAAGGGATTATCTATCTTTCTTTCCTATGACATGGAGAGTCCACAACGTCATGCCAATTACTAGTGGGATATTCAACTCCTGGCCAGCAGGAGGAGGCAAAGAGCACCCCAGCAAAGCTGTTTAGTGTAACTTCCCTTACCCATAATCCCCAGTCATTCTCTTTGCCTCTGTCAATGGAGGATGTGCGAAGTTGGTGTCTGAAGATATTTAATCCTTTTATGGGTACTTTTCCCTGCAAGCAAGGATTGGGGTCTAGCTGTGTCCACGTCAATCTCTTTAGCAATAGAAGTGGTGGCTTTTAGCAGTTAAAAGGCTGCAAGGTAGTCTTTGCTTTACTTTTAACACTCGTCTACCCCTTTGTAGAATGCCAGGGTTAGTTACTGTCCTTTCTTGTTCTACAGGTCCCTGTCAGAGTTTGTGTTTTCTGACACACCTAGGAAGTTGTTCCTACCCTGCAGCTGAAGCCCAAGGTTCCTGTCAGGATGAAGTTCTTCTGCCAGACCACGGGCTGCTGATAAAGCTGCTAGACTGGTGAGTCCCTGGATCCCTTATCCCTCTATAAGTGAGGGGTGACTTGGTAGCTAAGGGTGGGGGACTTTTCCACTTTAATTATTATTAGCGGCAGGTGCTATATCAGAATACCTTGGGGCATTTGTTGATGAAGCTTTTAAATTGAGCTTCTTGATGCCGGTAGGTTATATTTTCAGCGACGTCACCTCTGTTAGTGTGGAGGTCACTGCTCGCTGTGTCTGTGAGTTGGTGGTTGATCCGTCATAGGCAGCCGCATGAGAGAGACAGAAGATTAACGGCACTAGGTGTGTTAAGGCTTCTGTTCAGTCATGACCCAGCCGTAGAGCTTTTATATTGGGATCGCTCATAGGTGCTTGTTTATTCAGTGCTTTTTATGTGCGCTTTTTAAACTTTATTTGTCCCAGTAGCTAGTATGGCAGGGGCTCCCCTTTTATAATAGGCAGCGCCATTTTTATTTCTAGTCACGGTCCCCCACGACTCTTCCCACCTCATGGCGGTGTTTTTGGTGCGCTCTGCTGAATACTTTGGCGAGCTGTTCATTATATACTTTTTCTAGGGCTTGCTATAACGCTAAAGGTCCTATTTGTGAGGCCGTTCCTAATCTCCGTTAGCCATGTTAATGTGTCAGCACGATGCTGTATGAGGATACGCCTCAGTGCAGTACAATACTGCGTTCAGTTCTGTAGGTGATACAGATAATCTGATTGCTATTATTTCTCACAAAACCTGTAATCTGTTCAGGTTGTTGACAGGTGTTGTGGCGGATGTAAGTAACAGTTCCCCCACAGTTCCGGCTTCTTGCCTTTAATTTTACCTGGTAGCGGTTCTCTTCAGAGGAAGACTACATATCCACTTGTTAGGCAGAAGGGGTTCCTTTGGGAGCAGCTTTTTAGTTTAAAATAATGTGTGCTCCTAGTGTTTTTACAGCCTGTAAATAGCGGGGGTTAATTTTTCCCGCATCCGTTTTGCTTGGGCGCCTTTCTCTGACTCCAATGTTGGATTGGATTGCGCTTCCTTTTAGAGGGTTTGTCTCCTCGTATGTATTTAACTAAAGATTTATGATTTATATTGTTTTTTTGTACACTTCTAGGTAACTGTGCATGAGTTATGTTATCTATCTGTACAAAAGTATGTGTGGCAAACAGGTCAGATGTTAACAAAACAAATATGCTCAACACAATGTGCTAAAAAACAATACTCTCCTTGTTAGAATATACAGATGACCGCTGCCCTTCCTCAGTCTCTCCCCAGGGACTGTACAGACAATAGACAAAACGAAATGGATGGCGCTGGTCTTGATGTATAGTTAATTTCTAATGATAGATAGAAATGGACTTGATGTGCAAGTTAAATCCGACAAAATAATGTGCAATATACTCACTCCTTTAGTAATGTGAGTTCAGCTTCTAGGGTGTGTCTCTCTCCAAAGGAACAACAGGTGATTTTCAAAGGTATTATCAGCTGGGCTGAAAAAGGATTAAAACCCCATCAGCAGTAAGGTAATAACTTTTGTTGTAAATCATGTAGTAACTTACTTATAAAAAGCAGAAAGTCCGGCTTGTCACAGGAAAAAATGATTCCCAATATAAGAGATAAAAAGGTTTATTTTAGCTCTACACGTTTCAACGCTCAAGCGTCTTTTTCAAGAGCAATAAAAACAAGTGAAAAGGTTTGTATAATACTGTGACATTGTAGCCGGATTTTTATACAGGGGTATCGATGTTCCAATTTCCTGTGTATAACAGGAAATTGGACTCACATGAGACATGAACAAAACAATTTTAATTAGATGTTTAGGCCCAACCTTATTCTTGACATCGCTAAATCTTTTTTATGTCGCTATATTAAAGTTAAAAAACAAATATTTTTGTACTATGGTTCGGCATAAACATGCAAACAATAAAAGAGCCAATCGTAAAGTTCCTTCAAAATTTCATCCAATGAAAATACAGTGCTACGAACCAGTCACGTGTTGTTTTTAGCCAATCAGGAGAAACGTCCTTTTTCGTGACTTTGATCAAATGTACCGATGCGAGGATTTGACTTAACATTCTATAGATAGAAAAATAAGAGAAAGCGGCAGTATCCATTCTGATCGCATATGAAGTAAAATGATGACAATAGAGATACATATAATCACAAATATGATGATAGATCACACCATAGAGATTCACACCCTTTTCCACCAAACCAAAATTGGGACAAACACAAATCAACACCACACACCAACCACCATTGGCCTCAACACAACAGATTTGCCCCCCTACAGAAGGACAGTCCCATTGCATTAGCAGACAGATATAGTCAACATTTCAGGAATCAGGACAACAGGTCCAACCCAAAAAAACGAGAAAGGACACCAAATCATTCAGAGGGAGAAGAGGAGGTAGAGGAAAGACACATGAGAAAAAGACATTTTTAAGTAAGATGTACAACTTATCTTCACAGCCAATTATTGAACAAGAAACACGAGTACTAGCAAAAGGACTTAAATTTGTACCAACCCAAGGAGTAAATACTTTCCAATTATTTATAGACGCCCAGAAGTTTATCAGAAATTTAACTATTAAACGTTTCTTTATCAAAAAGGAAACTTTAAGTTACACACCCCCTGAGAGTGACCCAAGGACCAAATTTAAAAATCCGTCTAAATTCTATCCTAGCCATTTTAAAGGGCCATGTATAGATGTCTTTGGGAAACTTATAACGAAAGATATAGAAAATATGAGACATCAACCCAAACATTATAACTTATCAAAAGTAGAATCTGAAATTCTAAAAGAACTTAATAAAAGAGGACATCATTATAAAGGAAGCCGACAAAGGGGGAGGGGTAGTCATTATGGATAGGACATTTTACTTACAAGAATCTAATAGAATTCTATCAGATACTAACACCTACCAAATTTTAAACCACTCCCCCAAAAAAGAATTCAGTCAAGAATTACAAGAATTACTAACATTAGCCCTAGATAGAGAGGTTATCAGTGAACAAGAATATGATTTCCTGTTTAAAACCCATTCAAAAACTCCAATCTTTTATTTTTTACCAAAATTACACAAAGACCCCCTACAACCCCCAGGTCGCCCTATCATCAGTGGCATTGATTCATTAACTTCTAATTTATCTGCATTTATTGATTATTTTTTACAACCCTATGCACAAAATTCCAAATCGTATTTAAAGGACACCACCAGTGTACTCAACATCATTAATCAATTAAAATGGGAACCCGATTATCTGTGGGCCACCATGGACGTTACATCATTATATTCTATAATTGACCATCAAAAAGGCTTAACAGCTATTAGATGGAAATTAACACAAGATCCCAATTTATCTGAAAAAAAAAAAAAAAATTTCTGGTTCAATGACCAACAATATCTACAAATTTGTGGGACCGCCATGGGCACCAGGTTCGCCCCCAGCTACGCCAATATTTATATGGACCACTTTGAACATCTTCACGTGTGGTCCAATGACGTAGCCGGGGCGAGCCTGGTGACATGGCGGAGATACATCGACGATGTCCTCTGTATTTGGAGGGGAAATATAGAAAATTGTCAGCAATTTGTCAACAATCTAAATAAGAACGATATGAACATCATATTGACCCCAGAACTACATAATACTAAAGCAACCTTTCTAGATTTGTCTATCATAACCATTGACGGATGTATACATACTAAAACACACTTTAAGGAGTGTGATGCAAATACATACATTCAACACGACAGTCAACACCATCCGTCATGGTTAAAAGCAATTCCTAGAGGACAATTCCAACGTATTAGGAGAAATTGTGACAGAATAGAAGATTACGAGGAACAATCACTAATACTTAAGAAGAGATTTTTGGAAAAAGGTTATTCTTCAAGTAACCTTGAAGCAGATAGACAATTAGTTAAAAATTTGGACCGTAATTCTATCTTGGCCAAACAAAAAATTACTACAAATAAACAATCTTCTTTTCCCAGATTCATTACAACATTTAACTCAGGGCACAATCAAATTACTAATATCATCAAAAAACATTGGCATATTTTACACAATGATGAATTTTTAAGTAAAACCATACCTACTAAACCTCAAATTACCTACAGAAGAGGCAGCCATTTTAAACAAAAATTTGCTCCATCCCTAATAAAAGGTATGGCTCCCAAACCACCCTTAAGTATTTCAAATTTACAGGGTTTTTACACATATGGAAAATGTAAAGGTTGCAATTATACAAAAAGAACCCATAAATCCTTCACTTCCTTCACAACAGGTAAAACTTACACAATTAAAGATTTCATCACATGCAAAACCAAAAATGTTATATATTTGTTACAGTGTAACTGTCAGATTCAATATTTAGGACAAACTACCAGATTTCTTAAGACCCGCATTTTAGAACATCTTAACAAAATAGATAAGAAACATGAGGACCATGGTGTCCCTTTACATTGTAATACTTGTCCCCAATTTGATTTCAGCAAATTTTCATGGATGGGAATAGAGAAAGTATCCACCCATTGGAGAGGAGGACATTTAGAACACGAGTTAAATAAGAGAGAATTATGGTGGATTCACACGCTTAGAACCTATAACCATTGGGGGTTAAATAAAGACATCCGAATAGCAGCTTTTATTTAAACCAACAATTCATAAATACTAGGGATCTGAAAACCTCTAAGTAAATAGAGTAACTTTTTAAATGTTAATTGTCTATCACTTAAATTAGTCACTAGGATTTATACACTATGCTTATATAACAAGCACTATTTAATTTTAATTTAATTTTATTTAGCTTTCACTTTAAGAAAAGCACAAATTACAATATCTAAATATTACGGATATAGTATCCATAAAAAAGTATTTAACACAATTTTCACTATCTAATCTTACATCTGTCTCTTTAAGATAAGACATAAAGTATTAAAAGAAAAATGGGTTTTATTCCCCTTTTACACTAAACCTATTCTCCACTAAAATAGAATAGCACAGAAAAAAACAATTAGAAGAAAGATATAGAATTTCTTAATACCCTTTTCTATATTGATTGTAACACACGATTTCATAAAGTTTAGAATTTTATAAAATTGTTACTATTTTTCATACTATCGAGATATGATTTCAATGCTATCTAAAGTTGCTGTAGAAATATCAGATAGAATGTCATCATTTTACTTCATATGCGATCAGAATGGATACTGCCGCTTTCTCTTATTTTTCTATCTATAGAATGTTACGTCAAATCCTCGCATCGGTACATTTGATCAAAGTCACGAAAAAGGACGTTTCTCCTGATTGGCTAAAAACAACACGTGACTAAACGAGCCCATGCAACGTCACATATTAACGGAGAACATTCCATTACTATCGGATTGGCTAAAAAAAACATGTGACTTTATGGGGGACCTGAAAGGGACCCAAAACAAAAGGAATACTCGAAAGGGAACTTAACGTAGCACTGTATTTTCATTGGATGAAATTTTGAAGGAACTTTACGATTGGCTCTTTTATTGTTTGCATGTTTATGCCGAACCATAGTACAAAAATATTTGTTTTTTAACTTTAATATAGCGACATAACAAAGATTTAGCGATGTCAAGAATAAGGTTGGGCCTAAACATCTAATTAAAATTGTTTTGTTCATGTCTCATGTGAGTCCAATTTCCTGTTATACACAGGAAATTGGAACATCGATACCCCTGTATAAAAATCCGGCTACAATGTCACAGTATTATACAAACCTTTTCACTTGTTTTTATTGCTCTTGAAAAAGACGCTTGAGCGTTGAAACGCGTAGAGCTAAAATAAACCTTTTTATCTCTTTTATTGGGAATCATTTTTTCCTGTGACAAGCCGGACTTTCTGCTTTTTATAAGTAAGTTACTACATGATTTACAACAAAAGTTATTACCTTACTGCTGATGGGGTTTTAATCCTTTTTCAGCCCAGCTGATAATACCTTTGAAAATCACCTGTTGTTCCTTTGGAGAGAGACACACCCTAGAAGCTGAACTCACATTACTAAAGGAGTGAGTATATTGCACATTATTTTGTCGGATTTAACTTGCACATCAAGTCCATTTCTATCTATCATTAGAAATTAACTATACATCAAGACCAGCGCCATCCATTTCGTTTTGTCTTATGTTATCTATCGCCTAGATTACGAGTTTAGTCGGTAAAAACTTGCGGGGCTAACGCTTCTTTTTTTTCCAGCGCTCCCTTAAGCCAACGCTGGTATTACGAGTTTTCTGAATGGCTGCGTTAGCCTCAGAAAAGTGAGCGTTGAGCCAAATTTAGCTCCACTTCAACCCTCAATACCAGCGTTGCTTACGGTAGCGGTAAGCTGGAAAAATGTGCTTGTGCACGATTTCCCCATAGGAAACAATGGGGCTGAGCTGGCTGCAAAAAAACCTAACACCTGCAAAAAAGCAGCGTTCAGCTCCTAACGCAGCCCCATTGTTTCTTATGGGGAAACACTTTCTAAGTCTACACCTAACACCCTAACATGAACCCCAAGTCTAAACACCCCTAATCTTACACTTATTAACCCCTAATCTGCCGTCCCCGCTATCGCTGACACCTGCATTGTACTATTAACCCCTAATCTGCCGCTCCGGACACCGCCGCCACCTACATGATCCCTATGAACCCCTAATCTGCTGCCCCCAACATCGCCTTTATTAACCCCTAATCTGCCGACCGGACATTGCCGCCACTATAATAAATGTATTAACCCCTAAACCGCCGCAATCCCGCCTTGCAAACACTATAATAAATTGTATTAACACCTAATCTGCCCCCCCACGTCGCCGCCACCACCTACTTACAATTATTAACCCCTAATCTTCCGCCCCCAACGTTGCCGCTACTATAATAAAGTTATTAACCCCTAAACCTAAGTCTAACCCTAACACCCCCCTAAGTTAAATATAATTTAAATAAAACATAATAAATTTACTAAAATTAAATAAATTAATCCTATTTAAAACTAAATACCTATAAAATAAACCCTAATATAGCTACAATATAACTAATAGTTACATAGTAGCTATTTTAGGATTTATATTTTACAGGCAACTTTGTATTTATTTTAACTAGGTACAATAGCTATTAAATAGTTAATAACTATTTAATAGCTACCTAGTTAAAATAATTACAAAATTACCTGTAAAATAAATCCTAACCTAAGTTACAAATACACCTAACACTACACTATCAATAAATTAATTAAATAAATTAACTACAATGATCTAAACTAAAATACAATTAAATAAACTAAACTATATTACAAAAAAAAACACTAAATTACAAAAAATAAAAAAAATATTACAAGAATTTTAATCTAATTACACCTAATATAAGCCCCCTAATAAAATAAAAAAGCCCCCCAAGGGCATTTTGCAGGACATTGCCCCAAAGTAATCAGCTCTTTTACCTGTAAAATAAAATACAATACCCCCCCCCCCCCAACATTACAACCCACAACCCACCCGATCCCCCCTTAAAAAAAAAAAACTAACACTACCCCATTGAAGATCACCCTACCTGGAGTCGTGTTCACCCAGCCGGGCACCGATGAGCCAGAAGTGGACATCCGGCGCAGCAGAAGTCTTCATCCGATCGGGGCAGAAGAGGTCCTCCATCCAGCAGAAGTCGTCATCCAAGCGGCATCTTCTATCTTAATCCGGCGCGGAGCGGGTCCATCTTAAAGACATCCGACGTGGAGCATCCTCTTCTTCCCGACGACTAACGATGAATGAATTGGAATTGGAACGATTGGATCAGCCTATAGAATTGACCTCGCATTCTATTGGCTGATCCAATCAGCCAATCTGATTGAACTTCAATCCGATTGGCTGATTACATCAGCCAATCAGATTTTTCCTACCTTAATTCCAAATGGCTGATAGGATTCTATCAGCCATTCGGAGTTCGAGGGACGCCATCTTGGATGACATCATTTAAAGGAGCCTTCATTCGTCGTTCGTCGTCGGGAAGAAGAGGATGCTCCGCGTCGGATGTCTTGAAGATGGACCCACTCCGCGCCAGATGGATGAAGATAGAAGATGCCGCTTGGATGAAGACTTCTGCTGGATGGAGAACCTCTTCTGCCCCGATCGGATGAAGACTTCTGCCGCTCCGGATGTCCACTTTTGGCCCATCGGTGCCTGGCTGGGTGAACACGGCTCCAGGTAGGGTGATCTTCAGTGGGGTAGTGTTAGGTTTTTTTAAGGGGTATCGGGTGGATTTTACAGTAGAGGTGTGTGGGTGGTGGGTTGTAATGTTGGGGGGGGGTATTGTATTTGGGTTTTTTACAGGTAAAAGAGCTGATTACTTTGGGGCAATGCCCCGCAAAAAGCCCTTTTAAGGGCTGGTAAAAGAGCTGATTACTTTGTAATTTAGTATAGGGTAGGGAATTTTATTATTTTGGGGGGCTTTTTTATTTTATTAGGGGGCTTAGATTAGGTGTAATTAGATTAAAATTCTTGTAATATTTTTTGTAATTTAGTGGGGGGTTTTGTAATATAGTTTAGTTTATTTAATTTTATTTTAGTTTAGATATTTGTAGTTAATTTATTTAATTAATTTATTGATAGCGTAGTGTTAGGTGTATTTGTAACTTAGATTAGGATTTATTTTACAGGTAATTTTGTAATTATTTTAACTAGGTAGCTATTAAATAGTTATTAACTATTTAATAGCTATTGTACCTAGATAAAATAAATACAATGTTGCCTGTAAAATAAATATAAATCCTAAAATAGCTACAATGTAACTATTAGTTATATTGTAGCTATCTTATGGTTTATTTTATAGTTAAGTATTTATTTTTAAATAGGAATAATTTATTTAATTATAGTAAATTTATTTCGTTTTATTTAAATTATATTTAACTTAGGGGGGGGTTAGGGTTAGACTTAGGTTTAGGGGTTAATAACTTTTTCTTCTGTTAAGTGTGATCAGTCCACGGGTCATCATTACTTCTGGGATATTACTCCTCCCCAACAGGAAGTGCAAGAGGATTCACCCAGCAGAGCTGCATATAGCTCCTCCCCTCTACGTCACTCCCAGTCATTCTCTTGCACCCAACGACTAGATAGGATGTGTGAGAGGACTATGGTGATTATACTTAGTTTTATATCTTCAATCAAAAGTTTGTTATTTTAAAATAGCACCGGAGTGTGTTATTACCTCTCTGGCAGAGTTTGAAGAAGAATCTACCAGAGTTTTGCTATGATTTTAGCCGGAGTAGTTAAGATCATATTGCTGTTCTCGGCCATCTGAGGAGTGAGGTAAACTTCAGATCAGGGGACAGCGGGCAGATGAATCTGCATAGAGGTATGTAGCAGTTTTTATTTTCTGACAATGGAATTGATGAGAAAATCCTGCCATACCGATATAATGTCATGTATGTATACTTTACACTTCAGTATTCTGGGGAATGGTACTTCACTAGAATTACACTGTAAGAAATACATAAAGCTGTTTAATAACTAGAGATTATGTTTAACGTTTTTGCTGGAATGTAAAATCGTTTTCATTTGCTGAGGTACTGTGTGAATAAATGTTTGGGCACTATTTTTCCACTTGGCAGTTGCTTAATCTGTTTTCTGACAGTTTCTGTTCTCCCTCACTGCTGTGTGTGAGGGGGAGGGGCCGTTTTTTGGCGCTTTTACTAGCATCAAATATTTCAGTCAGCAACTCATTGTATTCCCTGCATGATCCGGTTCATCTCTACAGAGCTCAGGGGTCTTCAAAACTTATTTTGAGGGAGGTAATTTCTCTCAGCAGAGCTGTGAGAATTATAGTTTGACTGAGATAAAAAACGTTTATTCTGTAATTTGTTTCCTGCTTTCAGAATTTGTTATCTTTGCTAATGGGATTAAACCTTTGCTAAAGTTGTGTTGTTTACAAGGATTGAGGCTATAACTGTTTCAATTTATTAATTTTCAACTGTCATAGATCTTCTGTGCTTCTTAAAGGCACAGTACGTTTTAATATTATTCTAATTGAATTGTATTTCCAAGTTGCAAGTTTATTTGCTAGTGTGTTAAACATGTCTGATTCAGAGGATGATACCTGTGTCATTTGTTGCAATGCCAAAGTGGAGCCCAATAGAAATTTATTTACTAACTGTATTGATGCTACTTTAAATAAAAGTCAATCTGTACAAATTGAACAAATTTCACCAAACAACGAGGGGAGAGTTATGCCGACTAACTCGCCTCACGTGTCAGTACCTACATCTCCCGCTCAGAGGGAGGTGCGTGATATTGTAGCGCAGAGTACATCTGGGCGGCCATTACAAATCACATTACAGGATATGGCTACTGTTATGACTGAGGTTTTGGCTAAATTACCAGAACTAAGAGGTAAGCGTGATCACTCTGGGGTGAGAACAGAGTGCGCTGATAATATTAGGGCCATGTCAGACACTGCATCACAGGTGGCAGAACATGAGGACGGAGAACTTCATTCTGTGGGTGACGGTTCTGATCCAAACAGACTGGATTCAGATATTTCAAATTTTAAATTTAAACTGGAAAACCTCCGTGTATTACTAGGGGAGGTGTTAGCGGCTCTGAATGATTGTAACACAGTTGCAATACCAGAGAAAATGTGTAGGTTGGATAAATATTTTGCGGTACCAACGAGTACTGAGGTTTTTCCTATACCTAAGAGACTTACTGAAATTGTTACTAAGGAGTGGGATAGACCCGGTGTGCCGTTCTCACCCCCTCCGATATTTTGAAAAATGTTTCCAATAGACGCCACCACAAGGGACTTATGGCAAACGGTCCCTAAGGTGGAGGGAGCAGTTTCTACCTTAGCTAAGCGTACCACTATCCCGGTGGAGGATAGCTGTGCTTTTTCAGATCCAATGGATAAAAAGTTAGAGGGTTACCTTAAGAAAATGTTTGTTCAGCAAGGTTTTATATTGCAGCCTCTTGCATGCATTGCGCCGATCACGGCTGCAGCGGCATTCTGGATTGAGTCTCTGGAAGAGAATATTGGTTCAGCTACTCTGGACGACATTACGGACAGGCTTAGAGTCCTTAAACTAGCTAATTCATTCATTTCGGAGGCCGTAGTACATCTTACTAAACTTACGGCGAAGAATTCAGGATTCGCCATTCAGGCACGCAGGGCGCTGTGGCTAAAATCCTGGTCAGCTGATGTTACTTCTAAGTCTAAATTGCTTAATATACCTTTCAAAGGGCAGACCTTATTCGGGCCCGGGTTGAAAGAGATTATCGCTGACATTACAGGAGGTAAAGGCCATGCCCTGCCTCAGGACAAAGCCAAGACTAGACAGTCTAATTTTTGTTCCTTTCGTAATTTCAAAGCAGGAGCAGCATCAACTTCCTCTGCACCAAAACAGGAAGGAGCTGTTGCTCGCTACAGACAAGGCTGGAAACCTAACCAGTCCTGGAACAAGGGCAAGCAGACTAGGAAACCTGCTGCTGCCCCTAAAACAGCATGAATTGAGGGCCCCCGATCCGGGATCGGATCTAGTGGGGGGCAGACTTTCTCTCTTCGCCCAGGCTTGGGCAAGAGATGTTCAGGATCCCTGGGCGCTAGAGATAATATCTCAGGGATACCTTCTGGACTTCAAATACTCTCCTCCAAGAGAGAGATTTCATCTGTCAAGATTGTCAACAATCCAGACAAAGAAAGAGGCGTTTCTACGCTGCGTACAAGAGCTCTTGTTAATGGGAGTAATCCATCCAGTTCCACGATCGGAACAGGGACAGGGGTTTTACTCAAATCTGTTTGTGGTTCCCAAAAAAGAGGGAACTTTCAGACCAATCCTGGACTTAAAGATCCTAAACAAATTCCTAAGAGTTCCATCGTTCAAGATGGAGACTATTCGGACAATTTTACCTATGATCCAAGAGGGTCAGTACATGACCACTGTAGATTTAAAAGATGCTTACCTTCACATACCGATTCACAAAGATCATTATCGGTACCTAAGGTTTGCCTTCCTAGACAGGCATTACCAGTTTGTGGCTCTTCCATTCGGATTGGCTACAGCTCCAAGAATCTTCACAAAGGTTCTGGGTGCTCTTCTGACGGTACTAAGACCGCGGGGAATCTCGGTAGCTCCATACCTAGACGACATTCTGATACAAGCTTCAAGCTTTCAAACTGCCAAGTCTCATACAGAGTTAGTGCTGGCATTTCTAAGGTCACATGGATGGAAGGTGAACGAAAAGAAAAGTTCACTCGTTCCACTCACAAGAGTTCCCTTCCTGGGGACTGTTATAGATTCTGTAGAAATGAAGATTTACCTGACAGAGGACAGGCTAACAAGACTTCAAAGTGCTTGCCGCAACCTTCATTCCATTCAACACCCGTCAGTGGCTCAATGCATGGAGGTAATCGGCTTAATGGTAGCGGCAATGGACATAGTACCCTTTGCACGCTTACACCTCAGACCACTGCAACTGTGCATGCTAAGTCAGTGGAATGGGGATTACTCAGACTTATCCCCTTCTCTGAATCTGGATCAAGAGACCAGAAATTCTCTTCTATGGTGGCTTTCTCGGCCACATCTGTCCAGGGGGATGCCATTCAGCAGACCAGACTGGACAATTGTAACAACAGACGCCAGCCTTCTAGGTTGGGGTGCCGTCTGGAATTCTCTGAAGGCTCAGGGACAATGGAGTCAGGAGGAGAGTCTCCTGCCAATAAACATTCTGGAATTGAGAGCAGTTCTCAATGCCCTCCTGGCTTGGCCCCAGTTGACAACTCGGGGGTTCATCAGGTTTCAGTCGGACAACATCACGACTGTAGCTTACATCAACCATCAGGGAGGGACAAGAAGCTCCCTAGCTATGATGGAAGTATCAAAGATAATTTGCTGGGCAGAGTCTCACTCTTGCCACCTGTCAGCAATCCACATCCCGGGAGTGGAGAACTGGGAGGCGGATTTCTTAAGTCGTCAGACTTTTCATCCGGGGGAGTGGGAACTTCATCCGGAGGTCTTTGCCCAAATTCTTCGACGTTGGGGCAAACCAGAGATAGATCTCATGGCGTCTCGACAGAACGCCAAGCTTCCTCGTAACGGGTCCAGATCCAGGGATCCAGGAGCAGTCCTGATAGATGCTCTGACAGCACCTTGGGACTTCAGGATGGCTTACGTGTTTCCACCCTTCCCGTTGCTTCCTCGATTGATTGCCAGAATCAAACAAGAGAGAGCATCAGTGATTCTAATAGCACCTGCGTGGCCACGCAGGACTTGGTATGCAGACCTGGTGGACATGTCATCCTGTCCACCTTGGTCTCTACCTCTGAAACAGGACCTTCTGATACAGGGTCCCTTCAAACATCAAAATCTAACTTCTCTGAAGCTGACTGCTTGGAAATTGAACGCTTGATTTTATCAAGACGTGGATTTTCTGAGTCAGTTATTGATACCTTAATACAGGCTAGGAAACCTGTTACCAGAAAGATTTACCATAAGATATGGCGTAAATACCTATATTGGTGTGAATCCAAAGGTTACTCTTGGAGTAAGGTTAGGATTCCTAGGATATTGTCTTTTCTACAAGAAGGTTTAGAAAAGGGTTTATCTGCTAGTTCATTAAAGGGACAGATCTCAGCTCTGTCCATTCTGTTACACAAACGTCTGTCAGAAGTTCCTGACGTCCAGGCTTTTTGTCAGGCTTTGGCCAGAATTAAGCCTGTGTTTAAAACTGTTGCTCCACCATGGAGTTTAAACCTTGTTCTTAATGTTTTACAGGGCGTTCCGTTTGAACCCCTTCATTCCATTGATATAAAGTTGTTATCTTGGAAAGTTCTATTTTTAATGGCTATTTCCTCGGCTCGAAGAGTCTCTGAATTATCAGCCTTACATTGTGATTCTCCTTATTTGATTTTTCATTCGGATAAGGTAGTCCTGCGTACTAAACCTGGGTTCTTACCTAAGGTAGTTACTAACAGGAATATCAATCAAGAGATTGTTGTTCCTTCTTTATGCCCAAATCCTTCTTCAAAGAAGGAACGTCTACTGCACAACCTGGATGTAGTCCGTGCTCTAAAATTTTACTTACAGGCAACTAAGGAATTTCGACAAACGTCTTCTCTGTTTGTCATTTACTCTGGGCAGAGGAGAGGTCAAAAAGCTTCCGCTACCTCTCTTTCTTTTTGGCTTCGTAGCTTAATTCGTTTAGCTTATGAGACTGCTGGACAGCAGCCTCCTGAAAGAATTACAGCTCATTCTACTAGAGCTGTGGCTTCCACTTGGTCCTTCAAGAATGAGGCCTCTGTTGAACAGATTTGCAAGGCTGCAACTTGGTCTTCGCTTCATACTTTTTCCAAATTTTACAAATTTGACACTTTTGCTTCATCGGAGGCTATTTTTGGGAGAAAGGTTCTTCAGGCAGTGGTTCCTTCTGTATAAAGAGCCTGCCTATCCCTCCCGTCATCCGTGTACTTTTGCTTTGGTATTGGTATCCCAGAAGTAATGATGACCCGTGGACTGATCACACTTAACAGAAGAAAACATAATTTATGCTTACCTGATAAATTCCTTTCTTCTGTAGTGTGATCAGTCCACGGCCCGCCCTGTTTTTAAGGCAGGTAAATATTTTTTAATTTATACTCCAGTCACCACTTCACCCTTGGCTTTTCCTTTCTCGTTGGTCCTTGGTCGAATGACTGGGAGTGACGTAGAGGGGAGGAGCTATATGCAGCTCTGCTGGGTGAATCCTCTTGCACTTCCTGTTGGGGAGGAGTAATATCCCAGAAGTAATGATGACCCGTGGACTGATCACACTACAGAAGAAAGGAATTTATCAGGTAAGCATAAATTATGTTATTATAGTAGCGGCGACATTGGGGGCGGCAGATTAGGGGCTAATAATTGTAGGTAGGTTGCGGCGATGTTGGGGGGGCAGATTAGGGGTTAATACAATTTATTATAGTGTTTGCGAGGCGAGATTGCGGCGGTTTAGGGGTTAATACATTTATTATAGTGGTGGCGATGTCCGGTCGGCAGATTAGGGGTTAATAAGTGTAGGTAGGTGGCGGCGACGTTGGGGGCGGCAGATTAGGGGTTAATAAATATAATATAGGTCTCGGCGATGTTAGGGACAGCAGATTAGGGGTTCATAGCTATAATGTAGGTGGTGGGCGATGTCCGGTCGGCAGATTAAGGGTTAAAAAATGTTTATTGTAGTGTTTGCGATGTGGGGGGGCCTCGATTTAGGGGTTCATAGGTAGTTTATGGGTGTTAGTGTACTTTGTAGCACTGTAGTTAAGAGCTTTATGTTCCGGCGTTAGCCCATAAAACTCTTAACTACTGACTTTTTTATGCGGTAGGAGTCTTGGAGGTAGAGGCTGTACCGCTCACTTCTTGCAAGACTCGTAATACCGGAGTTAGGCAAATCCCATTAAAAAGATAGGATATGCAATTGACGTAAGGGGATTTGTGGTTGCCAAAAGTTGCGGAAGAAAAGTGAGCGGTACACCTGTACCTGCCATACGCGTAATACCAGCGGGCATTAAAAAGCAGCGTTAGGACCCCTTAACGCTGCTTTTTAAGGCTAACGCAGAACTCGCAATCTAGGCGTATGTGTTTTAACTGTGCATGACTGCCTTTTGGCAGTTCCTATTATGTTTCCCACCATTATGTTATGAGAATTATTTCTGCAGTGAGGTATTTTCGTTTTGGAACAGGATTTAGACTTTCTCCTGTTATGACGATTTATGGAGCGTTTTTGCCATCTGGTGGTCGCTTTATAATATTACACCATGTTCTTTTCTGTGTATCTAGTTAATTTTGTTTAGTTAACCAGTTAAGTTGACCCATTTCTAAGAAGGGTTCATTATTTAGGGCATGGTGGGGATTTTTCACATAAGTATTTGTGATTCATTGATGCTTTATACATTGACATTGATAATTCAACCTTTTCCTTTTTAGTTTTCTTGGAAGGTTGTATTCTTTCTCATATATGCTTCAAGTATATTGGATTACCTCGGACCTCGTGTCTGTTTACTGGGTCATTGGTTACAAATCAACAGAATTTGTACCTGGTATTTGCCTATAGATTTCTTTAATGTATGAGACAGATTTTCAGAATTCTTGTATGCTTTTAGTTTTCTGATAAGTGACCTGGGTTGGTCTACTAATCCCCTGATGACAAATGTTATCCTTGGAATAGGAGATACTTCTCTTATTCCGCTTTTTTTCCTACATCAGGACAAGAAAAATAGACTTAAAGGTCATCAGAATTCTAATTTTCGTTCCTTTTGAAACTGTAAAGGACAGAAGTCTTTCCTCCTCCTCCTCTTCCAAACCAGAGCTATCCAGGACCTCTTGAAAGTCCAGTCAGCCTTGGAATAGGAGAAAGCAAAACAAGAAGCCAACTGATTCTAATTCAGCACGAAGGGTCCACCCTCGATCAAACTTTGGATCAAGTAGGGGGCAGACTTTTTTCTTTTTCAGCAGGGTTGGATATGCAATGTTACAAGATAGGATTCAAATCTTGTCCTCCAAGGGGTAGATTTCTCCTGTCAAGACTATCCACAAACCAGGTAAAGGGCAGATTTCTCCTGTCAAGACTATCCACAAACCAAGTAAAGAGGGAGGCCTTATTAAATTGCGTAGAGGACCTATACTCCCTGGGACTTATTATTCCAGTCCCTCTAGAAGAACAAGGTCAAGGATTTTATTCAAATCCTTTTGTGGTTCCCAAAAAGAAGAGAACTTTCCAACACATCCTAAAACTCAAGTGTCTAAGCAAATTCCTCAGGGTTCCGTCCTTCAGGATGGAACTATTCGTTCCATTCTTAATTTGGTTCAGGAAGGTCTGTTCATGACGACCATAGACCTGAAGAACGCGTTTTACATGTTTCCATTCACAGGGATCATCACCAGTTTCTAAGGTTGGCCTTTCTGGACAAGCATTTTCAATTTGTTGCACTTCCGTTTGGTCTTTCCACAGCTCCCAGAATTTTCACAAAGGTTCTCTGAGCTCTATTGGCAGTGATCAGATCCCAGGGAATTGCTGTGGAGCCTTATCTAGACGACATCTTGATTCAGGCGTCATCTTTTTAACTAGGAAAATCTCATACAGAGATGTTGTCGTCTTTTCTACGTTCCCACGGGTGGAATGTAAATCTGGAAAATAGTTCTCTAGTTCCAGCTCCAAGAGTGTGTTTCCTATAGACAATCATAGATTCCCTGTCCATGAAGATTTTCCTGACGGAGGTCAGAAAATCCAAACTTCTTGCTGCTTGCCTTTCTCTCCAGTCTGCCTTTCATCCAACAGTGGCTTAATGCATGGAGGTGTTTGGTCTGATGGTGACTTCCATGGACATCATTTAATTTGCTCGGTTCCATCTGCAACCGCTGCAGCTTTGCATGCTCAGTCAATGGAACGGAAATCATTCAGACTTATCACAGAGGATACATCTGGACTCCCTGACAAGAGATTCTTTTGTGGTGGTTTTCCCAGGAGAACCTGGCTCGGGGCACTTGCTTCCTGAGACTTTCCTGGATGTTTGGGACTATGGATGCTAGCCTATTAGGCTGGGGAGCAGTTTGGGGCTCTCTAAAAGATCAGAGCCTGTGGACTCGAGAGAAGTTTTCTCTCCCCATAAACAACTTATAGTTGAGAGCAATCTTCAATGCCTGGATAGCTTGGCCTAAATTATCTTTTTGGTCTGGTTTGTCAGCTTCCAATCGGACAACACCACCTCAGTGGCCTACATCAACCATCAGGGAGGAACTTGGAGTTCCTTGGCTATGAAGGAGGTAACTTGCATTCTGCAGTGGGTGGAAGCTCACAATTGTCTCCTTTCTGCCATCCACATCAGGAGTGGACAATTGAGAGGCGGATTTTCTGAGCAGACAGACTTTTCATCCCGGGGAGTGGGCTCTCCATCCGGATGTGTTCTCCAGGATAACCCTCATGTGGGGGGTTCCGGAGTTGGATCTGATGGCGTCTCGTCAGAACGCCAAGCTTCCAAAGTACGGTTTAAGGTCAAGAGATCCTCAGGCCGCCCTGATAGATTCCCTGGCGGTTCCGTGGGTTTTCGGTCTAGCATACCTATTTCCTCCGTTTGATCTCCTTCAACGAGTCATTGCTCGTATCAGGCAAGAGAGAGCGTCTGATTCTAATAGCTCCTGCCTGGCAGCGCAGGATCTGGTTTGCAGATCTGGTGAAGAGGGAGGTCTTCTCTTCCACCTTGGAGGTTTCATCTGAGGAAGGACCTTCTAATTCAGGGTCTTTTCCTCCATCCAAATCTGGATTCTCTGGAGCTGACTGCTTGGAGATTAAATGCCTAGTTCTATCTAGACGTGTTTTTTTTTTTTAAGCGGTCATTGATAAGGTATGACGTAAATATCTTTTTTGGTGCAAAGCTAAAGGCTTCTCCTGGAGTCGGGTGAGGATTCCCCGAATTTTGTCGTTTCTTCAGGATGGTCTGGAGAAAGGGTTGTCAGTCAATTCTCCGAAGGGTCAGATTTCTGCTCTGTCTATTCTTTTGCACAAACGTCTGGCAGATTTTCCAGATGTTCAAGCTTTTGTTCAGCCCGTGGTCAGAATCAGGCCTGTGTTTAAATCTGTTGCTCCTCCTTGGAGGTTTTGCAGCAGGGTTTGTTTGAGCCGATGCATGTTGTTGATATGAAATTGTTATCTTGGAAGATTTTGTTTCTCCTTGCTATTTCTTCCGTTCGCAGAGTTCTGAGCTTTCTGCTCTGCAGTGCGATTCCCCGTACCTTATCTTTCATGCAGATAAGGCGATCCTTCGTACTAGATTGAGTTTTCTCCCTAAAGTGGTGTCGGATCGAAACCTTAATCAGGAATTTGTAGTTCCTTCTTTTTGTCCTAATCCTCCTTCTCATAAGGAACGTCTTTTGCATAACTTGGATGTTGTGTGTGTGCTCTTAAATTTTACCTTCAAGCTACTAAAGATTTTAGGCAATCTTCTGCCCTGTTTGTTGTTTTCTCTGGAAAGCGTAAAGGTCAGAAGGCCACTTCTTCTACTCGTTCCCTCTGGTTGAGAAGTACGATTCATTTGGCTTATGAGACAGCTGGACAGCAGCCTCCTGAGAGAATTACGGCTTGTTCCACTAGGGCTGTCTCCTCTTCTTGGGCTTTCAAAAATAAAGCTTCTGTGGAACAGATTTGCAAGGCGGCAACATGGTCCTCTTTGCATACTTTTTCTCTTGTTAAGTGTATCCAGTCCATGGATCATCCATTACTTGTGGGATATTCTCCTTCCCAACAGGAAGTTGCAAGAGGATCACCCACAGCAGAGCTGCTATATAGCTCCTCCCCTCACTGCCATATCCAGTCATTCTCTTGCAACTCTCAACAAAGATGGACGTAGTAAGAGGAGAGTGGTGTATTATAGTTAGTTTTCTAACTTCAATCAAAAGTTTGTTATTTTTAAATGGTACCGGAGTGTACTGTTTTATCAAAGGCAGTATTAGAAGAAGAATCTGCCTGTGATTTCTATGATCTTAGCAGAAGTAACTAAGATCCATTGCCGTTCTCACATATTCTGAGGAGTGAGGTAACTTCAGAGGGGGAATGGCGTGCAGGTTTTCCTGCAATAAGGTATGTGCAGTTAACATATTTCTAGGGATGGAATTTGCTAGAAAAATGCTGCTGATACCGGATTAATGTAAGTTAAGCCTAAATGCAGTGATTTAATAGCGACTGGTATCAGGCTTATTAACAGAGATACATACTCTTTTAAAAGTGTAATATAAAACGTTTGCTGGCATGTTAATCGTTTTTATATATGTTTGGTGACAAAACTTATTGGGGCCTAGTTTTTTCTCCACATGGCTGGCTTGATTTTTGCCTAGAAACAGTTTCCTGGGGCTTTGCACTGTTGTAATATGAGTGGGAGGGGCCTATTTTAGCACTTTTCTGCGCAGCTAAAGTTACAGACAGAGACACTCAGCTTCCTTCTGCATGATACAGGACATCTCTGAAGGGCTCAAAAGGCTTCAAAAGTCGTGTTTGAGGAGGGTAACTACCACAGTAGACCTGTGGCAGTTGTTATGACTGTGTTTAAAAACGTTTTTGTTATTTATTATTCCGTTTTTGGTATTAAGGGGTTAATCATCCATTTGCAAGTGGGTGCAATGCTCTGCTAACTTGTTACATACACTGTAAAAATTTCGTTAGTATAACTGCTTTTTTTCACTGTTATTTCAAATTTTGCCAAAATTTGTTTCTCTTAAAGGCACAGTAACGTTTTTTTATATTGCTTGTTAACTTGGTTTAAAGTGTTTTCCAAGCTTGCTAGTCTCATTACTAGTCTGTACAAACATGTCTGACACAGAGGAAACTACTTGTTCATTATGTTTAAAAGCCATGGTGGAGCCCCATAGGAGAATGTGTACTAAATGTATTGATTTCACCTTAAACAGTAAAGATCAGTCTTTATCTATAAAAGAATTGTCACCAGAGGGGTCTGTCGAGGGGGAAGTTATGCCGACTAACTATCCCCACGTGTCGGACCCTTCGCCTCCCACTCAAGGGACGCACGTTAATATGGCGCCAAGTACATCAGGGACGCCCATAGCGATTACTTTGCAGGACATGGCTGCAATCATGAATAATACCCTGTCAAATGTATTAGCCAGATTGCCTGAATTGAGAGGCAAGTGCGATAGCTCTGGGGTTAGACAAGATACAGAGCGCGTAGATGCTGTAAGAGCCATGTCTGATACTGTGTCACAATATGCAGAACCTGAGGACGGAGAGCTTCAGTCTGTGGGTGACGTCTCTGAATCGGGGAGACCTGATTCAGAGATTTCTAATTTTAAATTTAAGCTTGAGAACCTCCGTGTATTGCTTGGGGAGGTATTAGCTGCTCTGAATGACTGTGACACAATTGCAGTGCCAGAAAAATTGTGTAGACTGGATAAATACTATGCAGTGCCGGTGAGTACTGATTTTTTTCCAATACCTAAAAGACTTATAGAAATTATTAGTAAGGAGTGGGATAGACCCGGTGTGCCCTTTTCCCCACCTCCTATATTTAGAAAAATGTTTCCAATAGATGCCACTACACGGGACTTATGGCAGACAGTCCCTAAGGTGGAGGGAGCAGTTTCTACTTTAGCAAAGCGTACCACTATCCCTGTCGAGGACAGTTGTGCTTTTTCAGATCCAATGGATAAAAAATTAGAGGGTTACCTTAAGAAAATGTTTATTCAACAAGGTTTTATTTTACAGCCCCTTGCATGCATTGCGCCTGTCACTGCTGCGGCGGCATTCTGGTTTGAGGCCCTGGAAGAGGCCATCCATACAGCTCCATTGACTGAAATTATTGACAAGCTTAGAACACTTAAGCTAGCTAACTCATTTGTTTCTGATGCCATTGTTCATTTGACTAAACTAACGGCAAAGAATTCCGGATTCACAATCCAGGCGCGTAGAGCGCTATGGCTTAAATCCTGGTCAGCTGATGTGACTTCAAAGTCTAAATTACTCAACATTCCTTTCAAGGGGCAGACCTTATTCGGGCCTGGTTTGAAAGAAATTATTGCTGACATTACTGGAGGTAAGGGTCATACCCTTCCTCAGGACAGGGCCAAATCAAGGGCCAAACAGTCTAATTTTTGTGCCTTTCGAAATTTCAAGGCAGGTGCAGGATCAACTCCCTCTGCTTCAAAACAAGAGGGAACTTTTGCTCAATCCAAGCAGGCCTGGAAACCTAACCAGTCCTGGAACAAGGGCAAGCAGGCCAGAAAGCCTGCTGCTGCCTCCAAGACAGCATGAAGGAGCGGCCCCCTATCCGACAACGGATCTAGAAGGGGGCAGACTCTCTCTCTTCGCCCAGGCATGGGCAAGAGATGTTCAGGATCCCTGGGCGTTGGAGATCATATCTCAGGGATATCTTCTGGACTTCAAAGCTTCTCCTCCACAAGGGAGATTTCACCTTTCAAGATTATCTGCAAACCAGATAAAGAAAGAGGCATTCCTAAGCTGCGTGCAAGACCTCCTTGTAATGGGAGTGATCCATCCAGTTCCGCGGACGGAACAAGGACAGGGGTTTTATTCAAATCTGTTTGTGGTTCCCAAAAAAGAGGGAACCTTCAGACCAATTTTGGATTTAAAGATCCTAAACAAATTCCTCAGAGTTCCATCATTCAAGATGGAAACTATTCGAACCATTTTACATGACCACAGTGGACTTAAAGGATGCCTACCTTCACATTCTGATTCACAAGAATCATTATCGGTTCCTGAGGTTTGCCTTTCTAGACAGGCATTACCAGTTTGTAGCTCTTCCATTCGGGTTGGCTACAGCCCCAAGAATTTTTACAAAGGTTCTGGGCTCACTTCTGGCGGTTCTAAGACCGCGAGGCATAGCGGTGGCTCCTTACCTAGACGACATCCTGATACAGGCGTCAAGCTTTCAAATTGCCAAGTCTCATACAGAGATAGTTCTGGCATTTCTGAGGTCGCATGGGTGGAAAGTGAACGAAGAAAAGAGTTCTCTATCTCCTCTCACAAGGGTTTCCTTCCTAGGGACTCTGATAGATTCTATAGAAATGAAAATTTACCTGACTGAGTCCAGGTTATCAAAACTTCTAAATGCTTGCCGTGTTCTTCACTCCATTTCGCGCCCCACGGTGGCTCAGTGCATGGAAGTGATCGGCTTAATGGTAGCGGCGATGGACATAGTGCCATTTGTGCGCCTGCATCTCAGACCGCTGCAATTATGCATGCTCAGTCAGTGGAATGGGGATTACACAGATTTGTCCCCTCTACTAAATCTGGATCAGGAAACCAGAGATAATCTTCTCTGGTGGTTATCTCGGGTCCATCTGTCCAAAGGTATGACCTTTCGCAGGCCAGATTGGATCATTGTAACAACAGATGCCAGCCTTTGGTTGGGGTGAAGTCTGGAACTCCCTGAAGGCTCAGGGTTCATGGACTCAGGAGGAGAAACTCCTCCCAATAAATATTCTGGAGCTGAGAGCAATATTCAATGCTCTTCTAGCTTGGCCTCAGTTAGCAACACTGAGGTTCATCAGATTTCAGTCAGACAACATCACGACTGTGGCTTACATCAACCATCAAGGGGGAACCAGGAGTTCCCTAGCGATGTCAGAAGTCTCCAAGATAATTCGCTGGGCAGAGACTCACTCTTGCCAACTGTCAGCGATCCATATCCCAGGGGTAGAGAACTGGGAGGCTGATTTTCTAAGTCGTCAGACTTTTCATCCGGGGGAGTGGAAACTCCATCCGGAGGTGTTTGCTCAATTGGTTCTCCGTTGGGGCAAACCAGAACTGGATCTCATGGCGTCTCGCCAGAACGCCAAGCTTCCTTGTTACGGATCCAGGTCCAGGGACCCAGAAGCGGCACTGCTAGATGCTCTAGCAGCGCCTTGGTTCTTCAACCTGGCTTATGTGTTTCCACCGTTTCCTCTGCTCCCTCGTCTGATTGCCAAAATCAAACAGGAGAGAGCATCGGTGATATTGATAGCACCTGCGTGGCCGCGCAGGACCTGGTATGCAGACCTAGTGGACATGTCATCCTTTCCACCATGGACTCTGCCTCTGAGACAAGACCTTCTAATACAAGGTCCTTTCAATCATCCAAATCTACTTTCTCTGAGACTGACTGCATGGAGATTGAACGCTTGATCCTATCAAAGCGTGGCTTCTCCGAGTCAGTAATTGATACCTTAATACAGGCACAAAAGCCTGTCACCAGGAAAATTTACCACAAGATATGGCGTAAATATCTTCATTGGTGTGAATCCAAGAATTACTCATGGAGTAGGGTTAGGATTCCTAGAATATTGTCCTTCCTCTAAGAGGGTTTGGACAAAGGATTATCAGCTAGTTCTTTAAAGGGACAGATTTCTGCTCTGTCTATTCTTTTACACAAGCGTCTGGCAGAAGTTCCAGACGTTCAGGCATTTTGTCAGGCTTTAGTTAGAATTAAGCCTGTGTTTAAACCTGTTGCTCCCCCATGGAGCTTAAACTTGGGTTCTTAAAGTTCTTTTTCTGATGGCTATTTCCTCGGCTCGAAGAGTCTCTGAGTTATCTGCCTTACATTGTGATTCTCCTTATCTGATCTTTCATTCAGATAAAGTAGTTCTGCGTACAAAACCTGGGTTTTTACCTAAGGTGGTTTCTAACAAGAATATCAATCAAGAGATTGTTGTTCCATCGTTATGTCCTAATCCTTCTTCAAAGAAGAAACGTCTTTTGCATAATCTAGACGTAGTCCGTGCCTTGAAGTTTTACTTGCAGGCTACTAAAGATTTTCGTCAAACATCTAACCTGTTTGTTGTTTACTCTGGACAGAGGAGAGGTCAAAAGGCCTCGGCAACCTCTTTCTTTTTGGCTTCGGAGTATAATCCGTTTAGCCTATGAGACTGCTGGACAGCAGCCCCCTGAAAGAATTACAGCTCATTCTACTAGAGCTGTGGCTTCCACCTGGGCCTTTAAAAATGAGGCCTCTGTTGAACAGATTTGCAAGGCTGCGAATTGGTCCTCGCTTCATACCTTTTCAAAATTTTACAAATTTGATACTTTTGCTTCTTCGGAGGCTGTTTTTGGGAGAAAGGTTCTACAGGCAGTGGTTCCTTCCGTTTAAGTTCCTGCCTTGTCCCTCCCATCATCCGTGTACTTTAGCTTTGGTATTGGTATCCCACAAGTAATGGATGATCCGTGGACTGGATACACTTAACAAGAGAAAACATAATTTATGCTTACCTGATAAATTTATTTCTCTTGTAGTGTATCCAGTCCACGGCCCGCCCTGTCCTTTTAAGGCAGGTCTAAATTTTAATTAAACTACAGTCACCACTGCACACTATGGTTTCTCGTTTCTCGGCTTGTTTCGGTCGAATGACTGGATATGGCAGTGAGGGGAGGAGCTATATAGCAGCTCTGCTGTGGGTGATCCTCTTGCAACTTCCTGTTGGGAAGGAGAATATCCCACAAGTAATGGATGATCCGTGGACTGGATACACTACAAGAGAAATAAATTTATCAGGTAAGCATAAATTATGTTTTTCCAAATTCTACAAATTTGATACTTTTGCCTCGGCTGTGCCTTCCTTGTCTTCTAGCTTGGGTATTGGTGCCTACTAGTAATTGGAATGACGTTGTGGACTCTCCTTGTCATAGGAAAGAAAACAAAATGTATGCTTACCTGATAAATTTCTTTCTTTCCGGACATGGAGAGTCCACGCCCCCGCCCTCTTTTTAATTATAATTTGGCAGGGTTTTTTTTGAGTAAACCTCAGGCACATTTTTACCCTTGTGTTTCTTCTTTTTTCATTTTCCATCGTCTGAATGACTGGGGATTATTGGTAAGGAAAGTTACACTTAACAGCGTTGCTGGGGTGCTCTTTGCCTCCTCCTGCTGGCCAGGAGATGAATATCCCACTAGTATTTGGAATGACGTTGTGGACTCTCCATGTCCGGAAAGAAAAAAATGTATCAGGTAAGCATAAATTTTGTTTTTAAAACAATAACGATTCTGGTGTAGACTGTCCCTTTAATGGTTAATTATATTATCCAGTCTGACATTTATGAGCATTTGGAGGGCTTTGTATTTACTGTATGGAGGGAAAAAAAGTCCTTCTTTATATCCTGCACTCGGTTGTCATAAAGAATCATCAAAGTGAAATTTAAAATGTGCAGCAGTTGATTTTTACTCAGTTTAGAAGCAGTCATACATTGTGAGTGCATTTGTAAAAAAAAAAAAAAAGGTATCATAGTCTTTGTAATAAATCACCTGTGTACACTGTCTAACACATATACAGTGGTAAGCAGTGCACCTGCGTATCCAACACTAGTGCTTGCTTCCTGTATAGGTGACATTGCTTAGCAACAAAAAAAAGTATATTTGAGATACACTGCTGTGCATTTCAAGATCACTTTCATTTATGTAATGCTTGTTGTAAAATGAATACCTTCATGCCTTGTGTATTAAAATATTTACTAGCATCTAAAGACATTTGAGTTGGATATTTTGCTTGGAGATAGTGACACGTTTGGTTAACATTATAATCCCCAAGGCAGAACATGTGATCGGTGATGTCATCGCAGAAAATGCAGCATGTCTGCTGAAAGAACGGCAGTACTGCTAGTTAAAACCAGATTTGTGAATCTGCCTGCACTTTTCCTTTATACCTGTAGATGTCACTGTCCCGTTGTAGCTGAATATATAATATTTACTGCCCTCCTTTCTCTTCACTTTCCTCCCACTTCCTGAACACCCATACGGTGCAGGGTGACAGCACAAAGGGAAAATTAAAGTGCAGCAGAGAAGGTAAGGTACACAGCATTCATTGTAGGTGTCAAACTTGCTTTCTCCCTTGCCCCCTCTCAGCCGCTGCTTTTAAACCCCTTAAAGGGATAAGAAAGTCAAAATTAAACTTGCATGATTCAGATAGAGCATGTCATTTTAACTCCCTTTTAAATTCACATCTATTTTCAAATGTGCTTCGTTCTTTTGATATTCCTTGTTGAAAAATGTTACACACATATCCTAATCTAGTGGGAGCTAGTTGCTGATTGGTGCCTGCATACATTTGTCTCTTGTGATTGGCTAACTATATGTGTTCATGTAGCTGCCAGTAGTGCAAAGGATAACAAAATAATGAAGCAAATATGACAATAGAAGTAAATTGGAAAGTGGCTTAAAATTGTGTGTTCTTTACAAATCGTGAGAGAAAGTTTTGGGGTTTCCTGCCATTTTAAGAACCAAGGTTTTTCCTAGTTTCCATGCTTGAATGGCATAAGAAATGTTGGCATTTTTGCTCACTATCAATTTCACCTTAATTTGTACGTTCTCTTATTAACCCCTTAACGACCAAGGACGTACGCCACACGTCCTCAAAAAAAATACACTTAATGACCGAGGACGTGTGGCGTACGTCCTTGGTCTGGAAAGCAGCTGGAAGCGATCCTGCTCGCTTCCAGCTGCTTTCCGGTTATTGCAGTGATGCCTCGATATGGAGGCATCCTGCAATAACCCCCCTTGGCCATCCGATGCAGAGAGAGCCACTCTGTGGCCCTCTCTGCACCGGACATCGATGGCCGGTATCGTTGGTGGGTGGGAGCTTACGTGGGAGGCGGGTGGGCGGCCATCGATGCTCTGTATGGAGTGGAGGGGGCGGGACCCACGGGGGCGCGCACAGGAGCGCGCGCGTGCATGGGGGTTGGTGGGCGGGCGCGTGCACGGGGCGGGAGCGGGTGGGAACCGCTACACTACAGAAAAACATAAAGTTAAAAGTAAAAAAAAATAAGAAAGTTTAAACATTTAAAAATATAATCTAAGGGATCTGGAAGGGGTGGGAAGTTGGTCTTGGTGGGGGGGGAAAGCTACACTACAGAAAAGGGCTTTTTTTTTTAATAAAAAGGCACATGTTTTGCAAAACTGGGTACTGGCAGACAGCTGCCAGTACCCAAGATGGCGCCCATTAAGGCAGAGGGGAAGGGTTAGAGAGCTGTTAGGTGGGGGATCAGTGAGGTTGGGGTCTAAGGGGGGATCATACACATCAGCATATGTAAATATGCTTTTTTTTTTTTTTTTTAAAAGGGCCAAATACCTTTTATTTTAGTACTGGCAGATTTTCTGCCAGTACTTAAGATGGCGGGGACAATTGTGGGGTGGGGGAGGGAAGAGAGCTCCCTACAAGCTACATAATTAACCCCTTCACTGCTAGCCATAATACACGTGTGATGCGCAGCGGCATTTAGAGGCCTTCTAATTACCAAAAAGCAATGCCAAAGCCATATATGTCTGCTATTTCTGAACAAAGGGGATCCCAGAGAAGCATTTACAACCATTTGTGCCATAATTGCACAAGCTGTTTGTAAATAATTTCGGTGAGAAACCTAAAATTGAGAAAAATTTAACTTTTTTTTTTAATTTGATCGCATTTGGCGGTGAAATGGTGGCATAAAATATACCAAAATTGGCCTAGATCAATACTTGGGGTTGTCTACTACACTACACTAAAGCTAAAACTACCCCAAAAAGCTCCCTACATGCTCCCTAATTAACCCCTTCACTGCTGGGCATAATACACGTGTGGTGCGCAGTGGCATTTAGCGGCCTTCTAATTACCAAAAAGCAACGCCAAAGTCATATATGTCTGCTACTTCTGAACAAAGGGGATCCCAGATAAGAATTTACAACAATTTATGCCATAATTGCACAAGCTGTTTGTAAATAATTTAAGTTAGAAACCAAAAGTTTGTGAAAAAATTTGTGAAAAGTGAACGATTTTTTGTATTTGATTGCATTTGGCGGTGAAATGGTGGCATGAAATATACCAAAATGGGCCTAGATCAATACTTTGGGTTGTCTACTAAAAAAAAAATATACATGTCAATGGATATTCAGAGATTCCTGAAAGATATCAGTGTTCTAATGTAACTAGCGCTAATTTTGAAAAGAAATGGTTTGGAAATAGCAAAGTGCTACTTGTATTTATGGCCCTATAGTTTACAAAAAAAGCAAAGAACATGTAAACATTGGGTATTTCTAAATTCAGGACAAAATTTAGAAACTATTTAGCATGGGTGTTTTTTTGTGGTTGTAGATGTGTAACAGATTTTGGGGGTCAAAGTTAGAAAAAGTGTGTTTTTTTCCATTTTTTCCTCATATTTTATAATTTTTTTATAGTAAATTATAAGATATGATGAAAATAATGGTATCTTTAGAAATTCCATTTAATGGCGAGAAAAACGGTATATAATATGTGTGGGTACAATAAATGAGTAAGAGGAAAATTACAGCTAAACACAAACACCTCAAAAATGTAAAAATAGCCTTGGTCCCAAACGGACAGAAAATGGAAAAGTGCTGTGGTCATTAAGGGGTTAAAAGGACACTGTACCCAAAAAAATTCTTTTGTGATTCAGTTTGAGCATGAAATTTTAAGCAACTTTCTAATTTACTCCTATTATCAAATTTTCTTCATTCTCTTGGTATCTTTATTTGAAATGCAAGAATGTAAGTTTAGATGCCGGCCCATTTTTGGTGAACAACCTGTGTTGTCCTTGCTGATTGGTGGATAAATTCATCCACCAATAAAAAAGTGCTGTCCAAAGTACTGAAACCAAAAAAAAGCTTAGATGCCTTCTTTTTCAAATAATGATAGCAAGAGAACGAAGAAAAATTGATAATAGGAGTAAATTAGAAAGTTGCTTAAAATGGCATGCTTTTTCTGAATTACAAAAGAAAAAATTTGGGTTCAGTGTTCCTTTAACCCCTTAATGACAACTGATGTACCAGGTACGTCATGCATTAACAAGCAGTTAATGACAATGGACGTACCTGGTACGTCAGTTGTCTAACAGAGTGCTGGAAGTGATCACAATCACTTCCAGCAGCTCTGAGGGTATTGCAGTGATGCCTCGATATGGAGGCATCCTGCAATACCCCTTTACAAGCCTCCGATGCAGAGAGAGCCACTCTGTGGCCCTCTCTGCACCGGTAGTGATGGTGCCGATGGTGCCTTTGTCCGGTGGGAGGAGGGATCGTGTGCGCGCACGTGCACATGCGCGCATTAGCCACACTGACTCCAATGAAAAAGGAAGGGGAAAAAAGTTTTTTTTTTTTTTTACATTTAAAAGGATCTGGGAGGGGGAGGGGGTGGGGGTATTGTGGGGGGGGGGCTGCTACACTACAGAAATAATTAAACATACAAATAAAAGTTATAAATAAAATTAAAATAGTTTGGTTTGTGGGGCCAAACTGGGTACTGGCAGACAGCTGCCAGTACCCAAGATGGCGGTAATTAGGTAGGGGAGAGGGTTAGAGAGCTGGAGGGGGGGATCAGGGAGGTTGGTGCTAAGGCAGGGGTCCATCACAACTAAAATATTTTATAATTTTTATTTAAACTCTTTTATTTAGTACTGGCAGACTTTCTGCCAGTACTTAAGATGGCGGTAACAATCGTGGGGTGGGGGAGGGAAGAGAGCTCTTTGGGAGCGATCAGGGGGTGGGATGTGTCAGGTGGGAGGCTGATCTCTAAAATGAACCCTGCAAGCTCCCTACAAGCTACCTAATTTAACCCCTTCACTGCTGGGCATAATTCACGTGTGGTGCGCAGCAGCATTTAGCGGCCTTCTAATTACCAAAAAGCAACACCAAAGCCATATAAATCTGCTGTTTCTGAACAAAGGGGATCCCAGAGAAGCTTTTACAACAATTTCTGCCATAATAGCACAAGCTGTTTGTAAATAATTTCAGTGAGAAACCTAAAATTGTGAAAAATGTAAAGTTTCTTTTTTATTTGCTCGCATTTGGCGGTGAAATGGTGGCATAAAATATACCAAAATGGGCCTAGATCAATACTTGGGGTTGTCTACTACACTACACTAAAGCTAAAATTAACCCTACAAGCTCCCTAATTAACCCCTTCACTCCTGGGCATAAAACATGTGTGGTGCGCAGCGCCATTTAGCGGCCTTCTAATTACCAAAAAGCAACCACAAAGCCATATAAGTCTGTTATTTCTGTAAAAGGGGATCCCAGAGAAGCATTTACAACCATTTGTGCCATAATTGCAGAAGCTGTTTGTAAATAATTTCAGTGGGAAACCTAAAGTTTGTGACAAAATTTGTGAAAAAGTGAACTTTTTTTTTTTATCGCATTTGGTGGTGAAATGGTGGCATGAAATATACCAAAATGGGCCTAGATCAATACTTTGGGATGTCTTCTAAAACAAAATATATACATGTCAAGGGATATTCAGGTATTCCTGACAGATATCAGGGTTCCAAAGTAACTAGCGCTAATTTTGAAAAAAAGTGGTTTGGAAATAGCAAAGTGCTACTTGTATTTATGGCCCCATAAATTGCAAAAAAAAAGCAAAGAACATGTAAACATTGGGTATTTCTAAACTCAGGACAAAATTTATAAGCTATTTAGCATGGGTGTTTTTTGGTGATTGTAGATGTGTAACAGATTTTGGGGGTCAAAGTTAGAAAAAGTTTGTTTTTTTCCATTTTTTCCTCATATTTTATCTTTTTTTTTTTTTTTTTTAGTAAGTTATAAGATATGATGAAAATAATGGTATCTTTAGAAAGTCCATTTATTGACGAGAAAAACGGTATATAATATGTGTGGGTACAGTAAATGAGTAAGAGGAAAATTACAGCTAAACGCAAACACTGCAGAAATGTAAAAATAGCCATTGTCATTAAGGGTAAGAAAATTGAAAAATGGTCCGGTCATTAAGGGGTTAAGTGCACCCATATTATACACCATTTTTTTAACAGACAAACATGCCTTTGTAGTGATACCCTATATGGGTATATAAAATAACAATAAATAGGAATTTAATACTGAAAAATGGGAGGAAAAAAGCATTTTTAGCAGTTTTCTTTATAACCATTACTACAAAAGAGGTCTTGCTAAAAAAACACCACCAAATAGATTAGTTATGTTGTCCTGATTTTAAAAATACCCCATATGTCTATATTTACAATTAATTTATAGAAAATATAGACCAGATACTACAAAGATGGAATTATTGGTTTAACGCCAAAAATTTGTGATGCTTCGACTGTAACATTAGATATGTGCATTTGGAGGTTCCATTCACCTCCAAATGTCAAAGAAGGCGGCTTTTGTGCCACCCACATTTATTCTTGTGCAACAGAAAATAAAATTTAAAGGTAAAAAGCACTGGTAAAAAAAAAAACACTTTATGATAATTCTAGACTTTTTTCACTGTGCGTGTTCACAGGGACAGAAGGGGAGGGGCTAAGACAAGCCATTGTTAACTGGCTGTCACATGATCACATAACCATGGGCCAATTTTTTGTGCAACACTGGACTGCCTTACACCGATTGGCCACTGTGCCTGATACCAGCATGCACTGGGGCATGCTAGTATCTAGGCTCCATTGTAAGTATACAATCACTGTCACAGTGATTGTTTACACAGTAACTATAATTTTTGAAAAAATATGGGGGAAGACACTCTGCAGTCAGAACGTTTCTAGGAGGTTTTGGAAGTTATCAGTACCAGGAAGTGATCCTGGGCCTCAAGCCCCCATCAAATTTCTTTGCCCTTCCAAGTCCGGAGCATCATTTCATGAGTGCAGAGTTTGCCAATTTTATAATAATATCTTTCAAGCCTCAGTAAGTCACCCACCCTTACCTTCCACTCCTGAATGGATGGAATGTGTTGCGTTTTCCAGTAAAGGGGTATTAATCCCTTAGCTCCATTTAACATCAGTAAAAAAAGCAAATACTTGTCCTCCCCAATTATCTTGGGCAAATCATGGTAAATGAGAGAGCTCGGTCTGGGTGGGATAATAATCTTGAGAATCTTACTCATCACACGTAGAATCTCGTCTCAAAATGGGCGTATGTGTGGACATGTCCTCCAAATATGCATAAGGGTGCCCTCTTGCTTTTTCAAAGATCTTCAGCCAGTCCCTAGTCTCCATGTCCTGCCCTAAGTCTTCCTGCCACACTTGTACGAATGACGGTAAAATAGTTTCACCCTTTGTCAGTAAAAGTTTGTAAAGTAGGGATATTAGATGGGATAGGGCTTGTGTTGAAGTGCATAATACCTCAAAGCCTTCAAAGGGTGTTCTGTGTCTAATCGGTATATGTTTTTCTTTGTGAGTGTTGAAGTAGTGTGATATTTGCGCCATTCTGAACCATGAAGAGAAAGTGTTATGATCCCATTCAGCCAATTCCTCTTGGGTTTTGAGTTTGTCTTGCTGAATTATATTGTATATAGAGGAATCAGCCAAAGGGTACGAATTACATGTGGTCTATGCTCTATCCCCAAGTCTAGGTTTTCTCTTATGGGCGTAACTGGTTAGCTGAAAGTAGAGACTAAGGAGCTCTTTCGGATCAATCTATCCCAACCCGTGAACACCTCGTTTAGCAATGGATAGTTTTTGATCTGTAATGGTCGCTTTTCTTTTTAATGACACAATGAGTCCATGGATCATCTAATTACTACCGGGGAATACCACTCCTGCCCTGCAGGAGGCGGCAAAGAGCACCACAGCAAAGCTGTTAAATATCGCCTCCCTTCCCTCCCAACCCAGTCATTCTCTTTGCCTGCGTTAAGAGCAAAGAGGTGGTAAAGTAGGTGTTAGATAAGATTCTTCAATCAAGAGTTTATTATTTTTAAAGTAGTGCAAGATTGTGCTGCTTTGTCCTAGGGTGTAGCCGTAGTCCATATCAGTTTCTTCAGTAGAGCAGTGGTGGCTTTAAAGCAATGGTTCCACATCTCTCAGCGGTTTTATAACTTGAATAACCGACCGGGAGATTTCTTCTTGCCACGCCCACAATGGGAGGTACTCCAGGAAGCGGCAAGTGATTGCACGCCCTTTTCCGGTCACTCCGCTCCATTGTAGGAGGGCATGCTAGGCATCTCTAATTCATAGCTGCGTGTTAACTCCGGAGACCAACTGCGACTGAAATCCAAGTTGCGTGGAGATACTGCACCTGCTCAGAGGAGGTAGTCACCTCAGCAAAGTGTTGCTGAGGCGTAGAGGTGTTTGCAAGTTTATTTCAGCGTGTTAAGCCCCTCCATACTAAATCTACTTAAACTGAATAAAAAGTTGGTTTATTATTTAAAGGGACAGTAACGTTTTTCATGTTTTTGCATTTTATTAATAACATTTAATCCTTTTATGTCAATTTGTTTATTGTGAGTTAAAATATGGACCAAGAGGCCTTACAAAGTGTCACTTGTTCTTTATGTTTTGATGCCAATGTTGATCCACCAATCCCTTTCTGTTCCTTATGTATTGAGAGAACTTTAATCTACAGGGATAGACTTTTTTTCTGAGCCAACATTTTCCAAAGAGGATGCTGTTCTCAATATATGCCGCAGCTTTCTCCTCAAGCGTCCCAAATTTTACCGCCCTTACATGCAGTGCCCTGTACCAGACCGAGCTTCTGAGATCATTGCTAAGGAGTGGGAGAGACCGGGTATACCTTTTTCTCCATCTCCTATATTTAAAAAGATGTTTCCCATAGCCAACTCGGTTAAGGAGGCTTGGTAAACAGTCCCCAAGGTGGAAGGGGCTGTTTCCACCTTAGCTAAGAGAACTACTATACCCATAAATGATAGTTGTGCTTTTAAAGATCCTATGGACAAAAAATTAGAGGGATTACTCTAAAAGATGTATATACACCAGGTCTTACAATGGCAGCCAGCTTTGTGCATTGCTACCGTCACTAGTGCGGCGGCATATTGGTTTGATGCTTTGTCTGATGCTATTAGGACAGAAACTCCCCTGGATGAAATCCAGGATAGGATAAAAGCTCTTAAATTGGCTATTTCCTTTATTATGGATGCTTCCCTTCAAGTTATCAAACTGGGAGCCAAGATTTCAGGTTTCTCAGTTCTAGCTTGCAGAGCCTTATGGTTAAAACCTTGGTCTGTGGATGTATCTTCTAAGTCTAAGCTTTTAGCGATTCCTTACAAGGGGAAGACCTTGTTTGGACCTGGCTTGGCGGAAATAATCTCTGATATTACGGCAGGTAAGGGCCACCTTCTCTTTCAGGACAAGAGAAACAAACAAAAGGGACGACAGAGTAATTTTCATTCCTTTCGAAATTTCAAGGGAAATTCTTCCGCTTCCGCCTCCAAGCAGGAACAGTCTAAACCTTTATCAATCAGTCTTGAAATAAGAGAAAACAATCCAAGAAGCCTGCTATTGAATCAAAGTCAGCATGAAGGGTCTGCCCCCGATTCGGGACCTTATCTTGTAGGGGGCAGACTTTCCTTCTTCGCTCAGGCTTGGGTTCAAGATGTTCAGAATCCCTGGGCAGTAGAAATAGTGTCCCAGGGATACAAACTAGAGTTCAGGGCCTCGATCCGATATACAGCGTCGCCCGCAGAAGCCGGCGACGCCAAAATTTGCGCGGGTTTAATATCCTATATACGGCGTAACCTAGAAGTTACGCTCGTATATTTCTGCCTTCGCCCGTAGTTTTTGGGCCATAGACAGGTATACCAAACCCGCGCAGTTTGGTATCCAATATACAGCGTAAGGACTTACGTGGCGAAAATGGAGAAATCTTACTCCATTTTCACCTCGCCACAAAATGCAGCCGTAGTAAGCCTTACGCTGTCTATTGGAGCCCCGTAACTCCCTAAACTAGCTGCCAAATAAAACCTAACGCATGCGCAATGTCTATCTACCTGTCAACCGCGAACTGCTAAATAAAACCTAACGCATGCGCAATGTCTATCTACCTGTCAACCGCGATCCCCCGCCGCAATCCCTAATAAAGTGTTTAACCCCTAAACCGCCGCTCCCGGACGCCGCTGCCACCTACATTAAAAGTATAAACCCCTAATGTGATCCCCCTACACCGTCGCCAGCTACATTACATACCCCCTAATATGAGCTCCTACCCCGTCGCCAGCTACATTAAACTACCCCCTAATGTGATCCCCCTACACCGCCGCCAGCTACATTACATACCCCCTAATGTGAGCTCCTACCCCGCCGCCAGCTACATTAAACTACCCCCTAATGTGAGCTCCTACCCCGCCGCCAGCTATATTAAAATTATTAACCCCTAATCTAATCCCCCTACCCCGCCGCCAGCTATATTAAATGTATTAACCCCTAATCTAATCCCCCTACCCCGCCGCCAGCTATATTAAATGTATTAACCCCTAATCTAATCCCCCTACACCGCCGCCAGCTATATTAAATACATTAACCCCTAATCTAATCCCCCTAAAGTAATCACCTCTATTACCAGCCCTTAAAAGGGCCTTTTGTGTGACATTGCCCAAAGTTAAAGCTCGTAAACCTGTAACTAGAAGGATTTACCATAAGATATGGCGTAAATATCTCTATTGGTGGGAATCCAAGGGCTACTCCTGAAGTACAGTTAGGATTCCTAGAATTTTGTCCTTTCTCCAAGAGGGTCTGGAGAAAGGATTATCGACAAGTTCCCTAAAGGGTCAAATTTCTGCCTTCTCTATTTTATTACACAGACGTCTGGCAAATGTTCCAGATGTACAATCTTTTTGTCAGACCTTGGTCCGGATCAGGCCTGTGTTCAAGCTAGTTACTCCTCCATGGAGTCTTAATTTAGTTTTCAAAGTTCTTCAAGGGGCTCCGTTTGAGCCTATGCATTTCTTAGATATTAAGTTGTTATCTTGGAAAGTTTTATTTCTTGTTGCTATTTTTCTTCTGCTCGCAGAGTGTCAGAGCTCTTGGCATTGCAGTATGAGTCCCCTTACCTTATTTTTCATTCAGATAAGGTAGTTTTACGTACTAAATTAGGATTTCTTCCTAAAATAGTTTCTGATCGGAACATTAATCGGGAGATATTGTTCCTTCATTGTGTCCTAATCCTACCTCTCAGGCTTCTACACAATTTGGATGTGGTTCGTGCCTTAAAGTTTTACCTGCAGGCGACTAAGGATTTTCGTCAGTCTTCTGCCTTGTTTGTGGTTTTCTCAGGAAAACGTAGGGGACAGAAAGCTACGGCCACTTCTTTCTTTTTGGCTGAAGAGTATCATACGTTTTGCATATGAGACTGCTGGACAGCAGCCTCCAGAGAGTTATGGCTCATCCCACGAGGGCTGTTGCTTCCTCATGGGCATTCAAAAATGAAGCTTCTGTGGAACAGATTTGCAAGGCTGCTACTTGGTCCTCTCTTCACACTTTTTCAAAGTTCTACAAATTTGATACTTTTGCCTCGACTGAAGCCGCTTTTGGGAGAAAGGTTCTTCAAGCAGTGGTGCCTTCTGTTTAGGTTCCCTGTCTTGTCCCTCCCGTATCATCTGTGTACTCTAGCTTGGGTATTGATTCCCAGTAGTAATTAGATGATCAGTGGACTCATTGTGTCATTAAAAAGAAAAGACAATTTATGCTTACCTGATAAATGTATTTCTTTTTTGACACGATGAGTCCACGGCCCACCCTGTTTTTGAGTAGACAGGTTGTTGGTTATTATAAATTTCAGACACCTCTGCACCTTGTTACTTCCTTGCTCTCCTTTTCTTCGGTCGAATGACTGGGTTGGGAGGGAAGGGAGGTGATATTTAACAGCTTTGCTGTGGTGCTCTTTGCCGCCTCCTGCAGGGCAGGAGTGGTATTCCCCGGTAGTAATTAGATGATCCGTGGACTCATCGTGTCAAAAAAGAAATAAATTATCAGGTAAGCAAGGTCGCTAAGAACCTCATTTCGTATGCGTTTTATAATTGAGATCCACCAATTCTCTTACGGTCGATGTTAACGTGATACCCAGATATTTTATAGAGTGATGTGCAATTTTGATAGGACAATTTGCTTTAAGGGTATCAAAAGAATTAGGGGGTTCTGTTATATTTAAAATTTCAGACTTTGAGGGGTTAAGGAGGAAATCAGATACTCTCCCATAGTCTGCAAACTCTGACAGGGCTGCTTGTAGTGACTGAGCTGAGTCCGATATCGTCAAGAGCACATCATCTGCATACATTGCAAGCTTGTGTTCGACCTTCCTTATGCTGATGCCTTTTATCTGCGGATTTGCTCTGATTTTGCTTGCTAATACTTCTATTGTGAGGGCAAACAGGAGTGGTGATGGGGGACAGCCCTGCCTTGTTCCGTTTTTAATCTGAAATGTTTTAGAAAGAGTGCCGTTTACCTTTACCTTTGCATTTGGGATAGAGTACAGCGACATTACTCTATTAGTGAAACCCGTTTAATGTGAAATTTGGCCATTGTGTGTCGCATAAAGGACCAGTTGACCCGGTCAAAATGCTTTTTCAGCATCTGTGGACACTAGGGCTAGGGGAATCAAGTTAATTTTGGCATTGGTGATCAATTGTAAAACTTTAGGGGGGTTATCTCAGGCTTTAGACGATTGGCCAGGGCTTTAGATAATATTTTAACATCTGAGTTAAGCAGGGAGATTGGCCTATAGTTTTCGGGCCTGTCTAAAGATTTGTCTGGCTTGGGAATAACTGTTATGTGTGCTTCCAGCATAGTTCCTGGGAGGGAGGGGGAGTGTCAGACAGCTGGTTGAAAATAGTCAATAGTTCAGGGGCCAGAATGTCTATTAATGTTTTGTAGTACTTGGCGCCAAAGCCATTTGGGCCTGGGCTTTTACCTATTGGAAAGTCTTTAATTGCTTTCTTTATTTCTTCCAACGGGAACAGGGTCTCTAGGAAATCAGTGTCTTGCTGAGATAATTTGGGTAAGGTGACATTGGACAGGTATGTCAAGATATTCTGGTCTACTTCAGGGGAGTCTGAGGTTACTCTTTTAAGTATTTTGTGGTGTTGAATGTTATAGAGGGATTTATAGGAGTGGCCGAAAACATCAGCCACTGCCTTCCCATCTTTTTTAACGATGCCCGCATGATCTGTCATCTTGTGAACGTAAGATTTAAATTTTCTATGAGATATGGCTCTGGCTAGGAGCTTTCCTGCTTTGTCTCCCTGCTCGAAGAATTGCTGCCTGAGGATCAGTGCCTTTTTCTAGTGTTCCTCTTGCAAAAAAGGGGTTTGTTCTAGCTAGTACCAAAGAGGCCTGTAGGGCCTCATCAGCAGGGTGGATCTTATGGTCTGGTTCTATTTTTGAAACTTGTGACAGAAGTTTTTTGTAGCGTTCCTTTTTTGTCTAGAGAGCTTAGCCTTCTGTTAAATCAGGACGCCTCCCAAATAGTGGTATTCTGAGAGAATAATATTTTTTAAAAAGTTTCCAATTTCTTCTATTATAAAATTTGCTTTGTTCTGTTCTTATTCTTTGTTGAAGAGATATCTAGATAGGTAGCATGCACATGCCCGAAGCACTACATGACAGGAAATAGTGCTGCCATCTAGTGGTCTTGCTAATGTATAACCTTGTTGTAAAACTGCAGACGTGCACACTCCTGAACTTATTATTCTGCTTTTCAACAATGGATAAAAAGAAACCCAAGTAAAATTGTATGCGCTATCTGAATCATGAAAGAAAATGTGAGTTTTATGTCCCTTTAAAAATTGCTTTATTATCCAGTTAATCCGCGCAGTGAGCTGGTGCTTTAGTGTAACTGTCTAATTTTGAAATTTAATTTCATTTTTGTTTGCAGAAACATTTTCGTTAAGTGACCAAAACTGTTCTGCCTCTGGGATTATAATAATCTATAAAATTGTGTACGTTGTACTAATTTACTTTTAATTCATGTTTCAATTGTCATTAAAGGGACACTGAACAAAAAAAATTTCTTTCGTGATTCAGATAGAGCATGCAATTTTAAGAAACTTTCTAATGTACTCCTATTATCAGATTATCTTCATTCTCTTGGTATCTTTATTTGAAATGCAAGAATGTAAGTTTAGATGCTGGCCCATTTTTGGTGAACAACCTGGGTTGTTCTTGCTGATTGGTGCATAAATTCACACACCAATAAACAAGTGCTGTCCAGGGTCCTGAACGAAAAAAAAACTTAGATGCCTTCTTTTTCAAACTAAGATAGCAAGAGAACGAAGAAAAATTGATAATAGGAGTAAATTAGAAAGTTGCTTAAAATTGCATGCTCTGTCTGAATCACAAAAGAAAAAAGTGTCCCTTTAAGCAATAAATAAAACAAATACAACTGTAAAACATGCTTCTAAATGAATTAGAAATGTATAGCCGTGCATTTCAAATTATGTGTCTATGGCAATGCCCATGTTAATATTACAAAACTTAATTTTAAAGGGACAGTAAAGTCAAATTTAAACTTTTATGATTTGGATAGTAAATGCAATTTTAAACATATTTCCAATTTATTTCTGTTATGAAATCTGCTTTGTTCCCTTGGTATCTTTTTATTGAAGAGTAAAACGAGGTAGGCTCATAAGACCTCAGGAGTGTGCACGTGTTTTGCAACATTATTTGTATCTTTGTTATACAATGTAGCTAATATGAGCATAATCCTCAAAGAATTGCAGAGTCTGTAAGTGATTGTTCTTGCCCCATGGTATTTGAAGAGAGATAAGTCTGTTTTTTTTTGTTGCAATAAAAAAGCATCAAGCAGGGGGTAATTTTGTAATATAAATTATTGCAAAATGTATTATTTGTTTTTTAAAGGGATAGTCTTGTCAAAAATTAAACTTTCATAATTCAGATAGAGCATGCAATTTAAATCAGTGCTACATTCTTGCTTTTTCAAATAAAGATAGCAAGAGAACGAAGAAAAATTAGTAAATTAGAAAGTTGCTTAAAATTGCATGTTCTACCTGAATCATGAAAGTTGAATTTTGACTAGACTATTCCTTTAACTTCATTTGTGCAAAGTCCATTAAATCCTGCCACAGCCCTACAAGGGGGCTGTGGTCTCTACATGAAGGCAAAGGAATTTCTTTGCGTTGAAAGTAGTTGCTAGGAGACACCTGTACTAGCTCCAGTCAGTTTATTGCCCATGTTTAAAAAATACTTTTTCCTGCTAAAAGCATGCGACAGTAGAACTTAAGTTTTACATCATCTCCCTTATCTCACTAAAGGCAGAGGCTACACTGAGAATTTCTAAGTGCTCATTTTGCAAGAAAACAAGTAAGTTGTTTGGGCTTTTTAACACAGTCTGTCTGTTACGTTTAATAAAGGAACACTGTTTCATATATCCCTTTAATTTTAGGTAGAACAGGGGGTGTGCAGGTGCACATCTAGTGATTTTATTGATGTTTTCGGCCTGCCACAGCTGTGCAAGTCACATTATGGCAGTGTTGAAGAATTTCATGGGGCATTTTACAGTAATACTCATGTAAAGATATTTTTAATAGGCAAAACAACATTTTGCATTTTTAAATTGCAATTGAAAAGGTGCATTCAGCAGAACCGCTTTAAATTGTGACTTTTCCGCCTAGAGCACAATTTCCATTTAAATAGTTTGAATCCAGTATAAACAGATTTTGGCTAATAATAAATATTGAAAAACTTCTTATAAACTATAAATTTCACTGTCTGCTTTCTGCCTATTTTATGTTGCGTTTAAGATTTTTAGTGTTTTACATCAATCAAATTAAACCTCCAATTTTAAAATAATAAAACATTTGCTCAATTTGTCAATGTCTACATGTGCATTATTTTAAAAGAGGTCTTAAAGGGATATGAAACTCACATTCTTTTCTTTCATGATTTAGAAAGTGCATACAATTTTAAAATCTGAATCATGAAATAAACTTTTGGGATTTTATGTCCCTTTAAATAATATAAAACAAAAATATCATTATTTTATGTTATATAGCATTGCACATACATTATATTGTTAGGGACAGTTATCTAATTTCATGGTTACTGTATAAGAAAAGCAGGTAATGAAAAGCTGAACCACCCTTTTTGTATATCCCGTTTCCAGATTTTGATCGCAATCCTCAGTCTGACAACCGGAAGCACATATCTCTAGAGGAGCAACTGAAACTGCAACTAGCACGTCTAGATGAGGTGAATGCAAGCAAGCAGAATATTGGCCGAGCTCGGCGTGCCAAGATGATCCGAAAAGAGATCACGTCAATCCGTCGCAAAATGGCCCATCAGCAAGAATCGAGAAGGGAGGGTGGCACTGACCGTCATGGTTCAGCCGGGCGAGGAGCCCTACCTTTGCATGGCCCTTCAGAGAAGGATGGACAGACGGACAGTGCTGCAGAAGAGAGCAGCAGTCAGGAGACGGGGAAAGGTACTGACCTGCGTTAGTTCAGACTGCTTTCTGATCTCAGGGGCCTCTTCTGCAGCTCTGTTTAGTTTTATAATCTGTTTACATTTATGTATGTGGATGTTTGTGGAAAAGAATATATATATATATATATATATATATATATATTCTTTTAAAACTTTAAAATCATGTGCACTAAGCCCCCTCTGGGAGTATGGAAACGAATTTGATCTTTATATCATGTTTGGGATTTATTCTTTATTTTTTTTTCTTCTGAAAATGAACATGCTGCTGCTATATGTTAGCACTGAGTCTGTGTGTGTGTGTGTGTGTGTGTGTGTGTGTGTGTGTGCATTTAGATAAATACATTTATCTTATGTCTTCCAAACTGTCAGAAATGTCCAACTAAGGAAAATAAGTTTTTAAATCCACAAATGAAAGCTAAACGTGGGGAATAAAAAAAACCTTTTTGCACCAGTTCTGTGTTTTGGAATATGCCCAATAATGAGAAGAACTGGACTAATATTTTCTTTCCTCTACATATGTAGAGTAATACTGTTTTTCTTAACGTTATTTTGCTATGTCCTATATGATGACATCCTTAACTTGCGCAAGTTTGGCCTAATTAATACATTTCAACTATAGTGAGATCAGTTTGTTTTAAAACTAAATATATTGTTTGCTTACCCCAGAATAAGTTTTATAGAGGACTGAAAACGGTCTATAACTCGAAATACACATTTTTTGTAACCCAGATAACTCTTCTATATCCCCTCTGCATATCAGATTATGCTAAAGTGTCACCATACAAGTGTCAATCATTCAAGCCCGCTGCATTGAAACTCAGGAATACATACATTATTGACCACCACATTAGTTAAAGTTTTTTTTTGTTGGGGGGGGGTTGTATTGGCAAAGCAAACAAAAAAAAAATGTTTCCGATAAAATAGTTTTTTTTTAATACAATACAACCAAAAACTACCTTTAGTTATAAGACCCACCTTATAATTTATAGGCTCCCTTCTAACATTCTCGTCTTTGTGAATTTTAACATTTATTTCTTTGTCTAAATCATGAACTTGGTGTGTTTCTATCAAGAACATTGTATATGCAGTTAGTTCATGATCATCTAGGCGTGTAAGCATCCGTTACAGCCACGTGTTGTCATACTCAGTAAGCTATGCAATACAGCATGTTCTTTTTCTTTTTCTGGTGCTGATCTCCAAATGCAAATGCTGCTTTAATCATTATACTTCCAACCTGGCAGTTAAAGTGGTAACCTCTTCCTTTTTTCTGCTAGAAAAAAACCCCTTTTTTTTTCTCTGTTTAAAAAGTTGAACATCTGGAATAAACTTAAGGGCGGTAGACAGTTACACAATTGAAATATATATATACGATTAAAGTCAGAAATCCGGGTAGTCTGATAAACCTGACATAACTAAAGCGGCTGTGGGTAAATCCCAATGTAAAGTAATTTTCCCCCATCTACACTTTTTTTTTGCCTTTGTCTGAGGGGTTCAAGGAAGGCGCCCCGCCGATCCTCTGGCATCCAGCCCAAGTGAACCTGAATGAGGTTTACAAGGGGGACAAAGCTGTACCTGTATAGTGACCCCCCAGGCAAAAAAGATAGTGTAGACGTGTGAACTACAGTGCATGCTGTATATGTCTGATGCAGTGACTCGATTCACTCTGAGGAGATTTATCATGTTACATCAGGCTTTACCCACAGCCGATTGGGTAATGTCAGGATTACCCAATTTCTTACTTTACCCGTAATAAATATATGTGTGTGTATGTATGTATGTATATGTATGTGTATATATATATATATATATATATATATATATATATATATATATATATATATATATATATATAAATTTTTTGTGTGTGTGGGTATATTTTTTTGTCTTTTTGCATGAGCTAACTCCTTATCACTGGAATAACCTTTAGTCTAATGGGGAACAGTACTTGTGTAGGTTATCCATTCCATACTGTAAGAATCAATCATTTGTAACACTATACCTTTTGTACAAAAGTTTCTCTGAATAAGGATATAGATTATTCTGATTGGAATGTAATTTATATTGGCCCTAGCCTATGTTGTGTTTCTGGCAGCAAAACGGACTGTGAGCCTTGCAGCCATACACTGTACTTACTCTCAGCTTTGTGTAGTTTGTTTTTGTGTGTTTGTTTTGTCTTCCCTGCTTGTTTTAATAAGGGGAGTAGCACCGAATACTTATGTTACAATGATTATCCTGCTGCCTCAGTAGCAATGATTGTAATTTCTGCATTCTTGCAGAAACTGGGACCTCTTTGGTATGTGGCCTTGGTACCCAAAAGAAGTGTAATTTTGATTTTCTTTTTGACATTGTGTTAGTTTTAAAATACTACTGCTGTAAATCAAAGAATTAGAATTTAAAAATCCAGCACTTACTTGCTTGACTACATATATTGCAGAATAGGAGGTAGAATTCTCCAATTAATGATGGCAGTCAAAATATTTATTTATGTTTTTATATTAACGCTCATAGACTGCATTAAGAAAATGGCAAGAATGCTAGAAATAAAGGCACAGTCTGCTTTTGTATTAGAGGGTTATTACTGTGATATTGTAATAAAAATCTATAAACATTTGTAAATTGTAAGTTTGACCCAAGTTCAGGTTGTCAGGGAAACAATGAAGGTTTTTCTCTAAATTTTCTTAGTCACATATTTTGGGATGTGGGTTTATGTCACTGCAATATGTTGCAAATCCTCTGTAGCAAAGGGTTTGTTATTGGTACAGTGGCATTTGTTAATTCCAAACCTATTAATGTCATCATTCTTGTCAAAAGGCAAGTTCAAAGCATTAGAAAGTAACACACTAGCCTGCAGTACTCAATCTATTTTCTACTGTCAATAATTCCACATACAAACCAGTAAAGATCTATAACAGATACAAATTAGCGTCTGCTATTTGCAAATGGTCACCATTATCATGTAATTTTGTTCAGATTTTTTTTTTGACGTTGACTGCGTCAGAAATGCTTCTTTTTTTCCTCTCTTTTTTTTATTTTTATAATTGTAATCAATCACTGTACATTCTGAAATTTTTTGGGTAATGTTTTAATTTTTCTATCAATAAAGTGTGTTTATTTAAAACTTTCAATTTGCCCCATTTGTGTTTTTGGTGCGCAGGCAGAGATGGCATATTTCTCTCAGTGCAACACACAAAGACTGTTCTATATTGTAAATCTGCTGAAAGCACACACTGGGATTTCCATTTCAGCTCAAAGAGCTATTTAACTGTTTATCTGGAAAAAATAAAAACAATCATTTTCCTTCCTTTTTCTTGCTGTTTTCTCTGTCCTTCTCCATTTGTCTCTCTTCATTGTTTTTTTTTTTTTGTTTTGTTGTTTCATTCTTTCTCTCTCTCTCTCTCTCTCTCTCTCTCTCTCTCTGTATCTTAACATCCTGCGCTATCTCTACCTGTCTTTCTCTCTCCTCTCAGGACTTGGCCCAAACACATCCTCCACCCCTGCACATGAAGTTGGTAGAAGGACCTCAGTCCTTTTCTCCAAGAAGAATCCAAAAACTGCAGGACCCCCAAAGAGACCAGGGAGGCCTCCTAAGAACAGGGACAACCAGCAGCCGCAGATCAGCAGCCCTATTGGACCCCCTCAGCTCTCTTTAATGAGAGGGTCACAGAGACAGCACAAAAGAGGCAGGAGCCCTCGCCCAACTTCCAGCTCAGACAGTGATAGTGACAGCGACAAGTCAGGAGAAGAACCATCGCTTGGTAAGTAGGTGTCGTTAAGATTTAGAAAGCTCATTAATCCAGGGTATTTATGTACACAAAATAAATCCTTACTTTACACTATCTCCAGCCCCTCCAGGGATTATCATTGAGTAGAATGTTTGCCAAAAATCTAAAATGGCTGTTTCAGTTTAATTGAAACAAGCAGGAAATGGACAATTAATATTGCTGTATTAATATTAAATGGCTAAGATGAACAAGCCTCACATGGTAACACTGTTTTGTTTTAGTTTTTTTGTTTTGTTTTTTAGTACAGGAAAAAATTGTAACATTTTATTTATTTTAAAGTGATGGTAAATCCTATCGTTTGTGAATAGCTAGGATTTACCATTGTAACAAATAAAGGGGACTTTCATTCATGAAGTATAAAATACTTCATTCTGAAAGCCCCTTTATTTGTTAGCAGCGTTCGCTGCGCTGAGCTGCTAAAGGCAGCCCACGGCAGAACGCTATTTGGCTGAGAGGTGACAATTCCACCTCTTAGCCAATAGCCGTGCGGGAAATACAGCTTGGGTTTGCGGTGCCAAGCTGTATTTCCCGCATGGCTATTGGCTAAGAGGTAGAAACGCCACCTCTCAGCCAAATAGCGTTCTGCCGTGGACTGCCTTTAGCAGCTCAGCGCAGCAAATGCTGCTAAGAAATAAAGGGGCTTTCAGAATGAAGTATTTTATACTTCATTCTTGAAAGTCCCCTTTATTTATTACAATGGTAAATCCTAGCTTTTAGCAAACGCTAGGATTTACCTTCACTTTTAAATCTCTCTAGGATAGAACAAAGAGAAAATAGTACAATCTCAGTTCAAATTAACATATAGGATTATTAATTGCCTAACTAATCATATATGGTATCACAGTGACATCATTTATATTGGACATAAGATTAAGAAATCACATAATCAATGTCAGTGCCCTGTTAATACTGTGTATTATAATGCAATGCTGGCACTGCGCTGATAGTGACAAGGCTACGTGCTTTTACCCAGTTCTCATGCACTTAACACTTTCTTACTGTTCTATAAAAGAATAACGTAGAATATAAGCATGGTATTACTTATTCCACCTCATTTTGCCATCATACCCGAAGCCTCAGAGGCAGACAGTGAGCTAGACCATGTATGATATATATCACCTACTTCAGGAGCCTTATGGGGCACGTAATAAAGAATGCATATTGTCATATAAGAGTCTTTAGATAGAGATATATATATATATATATATATATATATATATATTTATATATATATATACGCACACACACCAGATCACTCAAACCAGCATGGTTGCAGTAATGCACACAGCACTACCTGTATAGTGAAAACCTCACCTCGAGCCTGGTCCACAGGACTGTAGCTTGACAGCTTTTCAAAGTCCCTCCTTTGGCTCTGCAAGTCCGGTCACTAGTGTAACAACGGTGGCTCCTGTCCACAGGAACGCATTTGGGTCTTTAACACTCCCCTTGCTTCCCCTCCTCGGAATCCGTGATCTCAATAGCAACCCTCCATACTTGATCAGGGAGCCTCGCAGGTTTTATAGTGCTCAACTCCTGTGGCACATCATAACTTCATCTTGAGGAAATAAGTACAGGAGCACATACCAATTAATGTATAAAAGTTCTTACTTTTATGGGGGGCTGGAGGGGGCTCGCATCAGAGCGACAACTAAAATCTGGTATTGTAAGTATATTTCAATAGTATTGGTTAAAAGAAAATGTAAGTATATGTTCAATATGACAAACCGATTACTTTAAGAGAATTTGCCAACACGGACTTTACCATCACATTAAGGCATATTATTATGACATTACAATTGACTGTTAAAAATAAGAGAGAGATAAAAAAAAAGATATTAAACATCTCTTGTTTTTTGTTTTTTATAAAGCTGGTCTTTTTTCCAACACTCCTTAGAGAGGCCAAATAGAAATAAATATGTAACCTAGGTTTCTAAAGTATTGTAAATTTCCTAAAGCAGTTATTTAATTTGCAGGTTCCATAGGTTTTGTTGTTGGACCTCTCAACCTTTAGTTCACTATAGATGTCAGGTGATCTATCGCCTAAGCCAGGGGTGTCCAAACTTTGCTCTCCAGAGGTTTTGGAACTACATTTCCGATGATGCTCAGCCAGCATTTTATCTAGCTGAGCATCATGGGAAATGTAGTTCCAAAACCTCTGGAGAGCAAAGTTTGGACACCCCTGGCCTAAGCTGTAGTGACTAGGCAGTTTCTTTAGTAGTTTTCCCATCTCATACTTGCATCACTCAGAGAATTAGAGCGCTCTGTGCAAATTATCTTCTCTATGAGTTTGTTTGTATAAACTATACACAATCGATTGTAATTGCTCCTCTAAAGCTGGTTATCGGTGTTTTATAGTGATAACTTGGCAGTTGCTTTATGTTGCCTAGTGAGTGAGTGTCCGCTAATCTTTCTTGCTGTTTGTATTTGCAGTTACTCTGTAGTGGAGTTTGCATCTAGTCTGCCAGGGCTGGGAATTTCTACTAGCCCACTAGTCTTGAACAAGTAAGAAAATAGGCTTTTTCCTATATTTAACATTGAGTGGACTAGTAAATCTCGCTTCTAAATAGTAACTTTTCTCATCGATTTGGATCCCTTAAAGGGACAGTAAAGTCAAAATTAAACTTTCTTGAATCAGATAGAGCATGCATTTTTAAACAACTTTTCAATTTACTTCTGTTCTCAAATTTGCTTCATTCTTTTGGTAACTTTTACTGAAGACTAAAACTAGGAAGGCTCATAAGAGCCGAGTGTGCACGTTGGCTTTAGTACTCTATGGCAGCAGTGTTTTGCAACATTATTGTAGCTTTATTATACAATGTTGCAAAACACTGCTGCCATAGAGTACTAAAGACGTGCACTCTCCTAAACTCTTATGAGCCTTCCTAGTTTTACTCTTCAGTAAATGATACTAAGAGAACAAAGCAAATGTGATAACAGATGTAAATTGGAAAGTTGTTTAAAATTGCCTGCTCTATCTGAATCATGAAAGCTTAAAGGGACAGTTCACCCAAAGAAATTCTCATTTAAGTTGTTCCCAATGATCCATTTTACCTGCTGGGAGTTTATTAAATTGTTTACACGTAGCTCCTTTACCCTTATTTTGGTCTTTGAAATAGCTGATTTAGCTTGTGGTTTCCCAACCTATACTGAAAATTTTGATACTGGAGTCTGAGCTATTGAACAGCCTAAGTAAACACAGCCAGCAGAAGAAATTACACTCCCAGTGGGGTGCAGGATAGTTAAGTAATACAATGATAATTTTCTATTGTTCTCTCTATGTATTGAGCTTTAGTTTTCCAGACAAATATAAGATAAGGAAGCAAGTGTGTGTCACTGTATCTGTCACTTTAATTATATAAGATAGCCAGTGAAACCCTTGTATGATGATGTTTTGAGGAAATTCGTTAATGTCCATGAAGGTTCATCCTTTATTAACAATGTGATGTCATTAGTGGCACTACAAAATGTGATGTCATTAGTTAGTTAACTCCAAATATATATATATATATATATATATATATATATATATATATATATACTGTGTGTGTATATATGTATATATGTGTATGTATATGTGTATATATATATATATAATCATGTATATAATCAAAGGGACATAAAAGCGCATTTTATGATTGCACTATTGCTTACATATAACTGTGTGTTTAATCCTGGTGTTCTCATAAAAGACTGTAGGTTGGCATAAATTTGTTAGCTAGAAATTATTAAAAATAAAATACAGATAAGACTGTAATCTCACCTATGGAAAAGCTTATTTATAAAAAAAAATATATATAGCATGTGCATTGGTAAATAAGAAACTTGTTTTTATTTGGCCAAGAAACTATAAGAGGCAGTTAATCCCACACTTGCTGGTGGACCTTAATCATTTCTGTTATAGTAGCTCTTTAATATTAATTCCAGCCACTAGTGTTTATGATGATAATGATTACATATGATAAACCAAAACAACCAGAACTGTGTTTATATAATATTTTACATTTTATATTTAGTTTCTTTAACATTTTAATAATTTATCACAGATTCTACTGATATTGTGTGGCAGACTAGTGCTGGGGTTTTATATTTTTTATCAATTTAGGAGCCAGACAAGGTTTTCTTTTTGTGTCAGGAGAAAGAAGCAGAATTTTAGGAACCATAGCTCTCAGGGGTATGTGAATGCCTGCATTAGTGTTTTTTTATACTATGGTTGGGAATCACTGGTTTATTAACTGGATACAACTGGCAGTATAGCTGCACAACCATTAGTCGGCAAAGGTGGACACTAAATCATTGCACAGTATTACACAATAGCGAGACACGGACTATAGACTGACAGATAAAAGCTTATTATGATTTATATTTTCTACCCTTATTTTTTTCTTTAGATTACATTTCTTGCCAATAAACAGTGCTATTTTACAATTCTCTTATTGGTAATATAAACCATTTTAATGTTCTTTACCTAAGTATTTACAAATATAGGAATCCTAATTAGATTTGTTTTCTCCTATTTTTCCCTGTAGGTTTACCTTCAAATGGCTTCAGTAGCAGTAATCAGCAAGTCAAAAAGAGTTTTTTAGTATATCGAAATGACTGCAACCTTCCTCGAAGCAGCTCAGACTCTGAGTCAAGCACCAGCAGCAGCAGCAGTGCCGCTTCAGACAGGACCAGGTAGTGATAACTTGTTAATTTTATCTAAGTACTGCTTAATCCAGTTTCTAAGCCCCTGACAGCATCACAACTTGAAACGATACTGGAACCAATAAATTAACTAAAAAAAGTCTATTGTTCTCCTATATAAAAGTTAGATTTTTACCTTTTTAGCATTTCCCTCCTCCTGTATTAAAGGGACATAAAACAGGTTGAGATCTGTGCATATCCTAAAAGGGCTAATTAATTAAAAATAGTTTGCATAAAAAAAGTTTAAAAAAAATATTTAAAATCATTTTCAAAATTAATTACATAGCTTAGTTGCTTGGAGCAGCCAACTCCACCCCCCTTATCCGTGTTTAGAACACAGGCTTTGTATTTCAACTGAGTTCACAGCTTCTAGGCCTGCTCCAGCAGATAATCCCTATGCATTTTTGTATTCTACCAAAACAATAAACATAGATACAGCCATAGAGGAAAATGTGTGGGGGGAGTTAGAGCTTTACAATTCAGAAACTAAAAAGAAAGGGTTAATGGTGAGGCACTGCAGTATAAATTTGCAGGTAAAGTAAATAAAGTATACATTATTATATTTTGTCTGTATCCCAACTTGTTTTATGTCCCTTTTTAAAGAGACATAACATGCTAAAAGCTTTTTCATTACTGCACTATTGCTGGCATGTAACCATGTTTATTTGAAATAGTTTTTTATTGATTTTAAACAGAAATACAGAGTTTCAGAAGTTACATGCATCAGTTTTCATCTTCTTGACAACATAAAATCAACACTTGACATGCAATCAACTTGAAACAATAAGCATAATTTGATGATCTTACCATTCCCCTTCTTATTCTGCCATTATGTTTGGTTACTTTAATGAAAAAAGGAATTAAATTCCCTAACCTATAAAACACTCCCCCCACCCCCCCCCCTTCTTCCAGGCTGTCATGTAACCATGTTTAAAGGGACATGAAACCAAATATATTTCTTTCATGATTCAGATAGAGCATTCCGTTTTAAATAACTTTCCAATGTATTCCTATTATCTAATTTGTTTTTTTCTCTTTGTATCATTTGTTGATAAATATACCTAGGTTGGCTCAAAAGCTGCTGCTTGGTGGCTGCACATATTTGCCTCGTCATTGGCTTTCAGCTAGCACCCAGTAGTTAATAACTGCTTCTTCAACAAAGGATATCATGAGAATGAATGAAATTAGATAATAAAAGTAAATTGGAAAGTTGTTTAAAACTGTATGATCGTTTAGAAAGATAGATAACACCTTTACTACCCATTCCCGGCTTTGCACAACCAACATTGTTATATTAATATACTTTATAACATCTAAAACTCTAAATCGCTGCCTGTTTCAAAGCCCCTGCAGGCTGCCTTTTATCTCTGTGTATTTTATTAGCTTTTTACAGCCAGACAGTGCTAGTCCATGTGTGCCTTGTAGATAACATTGTGCTCACTCCTGTGGAGTCATACATGACCAGCACTGACTGGGTAAAATGTAATTTTGTAAATAGCACTGAGAAAAAGGTAATCGCAGAGGTTAAAAGTGTATAAATATAACTGTGTTGGTTATGCAAAACTGGAGAATGGGTAATAAAGGAATTATCTATCTTTCTAAAAAATAAACATTTCAAGTACACTGTCCCTTTAAGTCAGCCTGAGAGCAGCAATGCTTTACTGGGACTTAGATGAAACACATCTGATGAGCCAATTATGAGAGGCATATGTTTATAGCCACGAATCAACAGTTAGCTCCCATTATTGCATTGCTCTAAATCTCTGCCTGTTTCTAAACTCCTGCAGACTTCCCTTAAGTCAGTGCATTGTATTAGCTTTTTACAGCCAGACAGTGCTAGTTCATGTGTGCTATATAGATAACAATGCTCACTCCAGTGGAATCACACACGAGCCAGCACTGATTGGCTAAAATGCAAGTTTATAAATGGCACTGAAATAAGGGGGCAGTCTGTCGAGGCTTAGATACAAGGTAATCAGAGGTTTAAAAATGTGTATTAATATAACAGTGTTGGTTGAGCAAAACTAGATGATCAATCTTTCTAAACAACAACAATCATTTTCAAGTAGACTGTCCCTTTAAGTCATTCCAAGAGCAGCAATGCACACATCGGATGAGCCAATGATAAGAGGCATATGTGTATAGCCATGAATCAGCAGCTACAGTGAGGGAAATAATTATTTAATCCCCTGCTGATTTTGTATGTTTGCCCACTGACAAAGAAATGATCAGTCTATAATTTTAATGGTAGCTTTATTTGAACAGTGAGAGACAGAATAAAAAAAAAAAATCCAGACAACCGCATTTCAAAAAAGTTATAAATTGATTTGCATTTTAATGATGACAATAAGTATTTGATCCCCTATCAATCAGCAAGATTTCTTGATTCCAGGTGTCTTTTTTTTTTTTATATCAGTAACGAGCTGAGATTAGGAGCACTCTCTTAAAGGGAGTGTTCCTAATCTCATCTTGTTACCTGTATAAAAGACATCTGTCCACAGAAGCATTCAATCAATCAGATTACAAACTCTCCACCATGGTCTAGACCAAAGAGCTGTCCAAGGATGTCAGGGACAAGATTGTAGACCTACACAAGGTTGGAATGGGCTACAAGACCATCGCCAAGCAGCTTGGTGAGAAGGTGACAACAGTTGGTGCGATTATTCGCAAATGGAAGAAACACAAAATAACTGTCAATCTCCCTCGGTCTGGGGCTCCTTTTAAGAGTTCACCTCGTGGAGTTTTAATGATCATGAGAACGGTGAGGAATCAGCCCAGAACTACACGGGAGAATCTTGTCAATGATCTCATAGTCACCAAGAAAACAATTGGTAACACACTACGCCGTGAAGGACTGAAATCCTGCAGCGCCTGCAAGTTCCCCCTGCTCAATAAAGCGCATGTTCAGGCCTGTTTGAAGTTTGCCAATTAACCTCTGAATGATTCAGAGGAGAACTGGGTGAAAGTGTTGTGGTCAGATGAGACCAAAATCGAGCTCTTTGGCATCAACTCAGCTCGCCGTGTGTGGAGGAGGAGGAATTGCTGCCTATGACCCCAAGAACACCATCCCCACCGTCAAACATGGAGGTGGAAACATTATGCTTTGGGGGTGTTTTTCTGCTAAGGGGACAGGACAACTTCACCGCATCAAAGGGACGATGGACGGGGCCATGTACCGTCAAATCTTGGGTGAGAACCTCCTTCCCTCAGCCAGGGCATTGAAAATGGGTCGTGGATGGGTATTCCAGCACAACAATGACCAAAAACACACGGCCAAGGCAACAAAGGAGTGGCTCAAGAAGAAGCACATTAAGGTCCTGGAGTGGCCTAGCCAGTCTCCAGACCTTAAACCCATAGAAAATCTGTGGAGGTAGCTGAAGGTTCGAGTTGCCAAACGTCAGCCTCAAAACCTTAATGACTTGGAGAGGATCTGCAAAGAGGAGTGGAACAAAATCCCTCCTGAGATGTGTGCGAACCTGGTGGCCAACTACAAGAAACGTCTGACCTCTGTGATTGCTAACAAGAGTTTTGCCACCAAGTACTAAGTCATGTTTTGCAAAGGGGTCAAATATTTATTTGACTCATTAAAATGTAAATCAATTTATAACTTTTTTGAAATGCATTTTTCTGAATTTTGTTGTTGTTATTCTGTCTCTCACTGTTTAAATAAAACTACCATTAAAATTATAGACTGATCATTTCTTTGTCAGTGGGAAAACATACAAAATCAGCAGGGAATCAAATACTTTTTTTCCTCACTGTAGCTCCCAGTAGTGCATTGTTGCTCTTGAGGTATATATTTTTTAGTTGTTTTTTTTTTTTCGTTAGTTTTTTTAAACAAAGGATACCATGATAACAAAGTGCAAGTAAATTTTGTTGTTTTTTCGTTTACATTTTTTTTTTTAACTAGTGTTATGGTTTACCTCCACTCATATACAGTACTATAGAATTTGTAGATTTTACAGATAAATTATTCCAGTTAAAGGGCTTTTTGTAGTTTTTATTTTTTTCTTAAACAGTTTGGGGACCACTTTTTAGAAACCCTACTAAGCCCAGTTATAAAACCAGATGTTCGAGCAGCCCTCAAATTACCAATGGTTTAGGTTTAAATTATTTTGACATGCATAAGTGCCAATATCTGCTTGGAGGCATGGTGCAATGATGTACCTGTGCTTAGACACTTACAGGGTTTCCCACAATTCTCTGTCCCTACATCTCTATTAGTGCCCACACAATCCAAAAGGGGAATATTGCTAATATAGTCTTAAATTATCAATTGTTATAACACCCAGTATTCTCTTTGCAACAGTGGAGCGACAGATAAAATGCCATGAAGGGCCAAACTCACACAAGTCGAGCTATAGAACTAGTTCTGATTTGTGATTTGGATGCAGATTGCTGTTTTTAATCCGTGCCTGTATTCAGTTTGGTTTTATCAGTAAAGTTTCCTTTTTAATACTGAATACTAAAATGGTTCTTGTTCGCTCTGTCCCCTCAGCCACCAGTTTTATTGCTGCTACTTATTTGTCTCTAATGAGGTTTAAAGGGATAGTAAACAGCAAAATTACCATTCCCCAGTTTTGCATAACCATCACTGTTATAGAAATACACTTTTTACCTCTGTAATTACCTTGTATCTAAGCATTTGCAGACTGCCTCCTTATCTCAGATCTTTTGACAGACTTGCATTTCAGGCAATTAGTGCTGACTCTTAAATAACTCCAAGTGCATGAGCACTGTTATTTATATGAAACAAATTAAGCCTTCTAGTTGTGGAAAAACTGTCAAATGCATTCAGACGAGAGGCGGCCTTCAAGGGCTTAGAAATTAGCATATGAGCCTACGTAGGTTTAGTTTTCAACTAAGAATACCAAGAGAACAATGTTAATTTGATTATAAAGGTAAATTATAAAGTTGTTTAAAATGACATGCCCTATCTGAATCAGTTTAATTTGGACTTTACTATCCATTTAATTTAGTAGAAAAGTTCATCATTCTTTTGTTTTCTTTTTCTTTTTTCTCCAGTTTTCTTAATGTATACTTTTAGTTTAATCCTGATTTCTCTTGTTAAGTGTATCCAGTCCACGGATCATCCATTACTTGTGGGATATTCTCCTTCCCAACAGGAAGTTGCAAGAGGATCACCCACAGCAGAGCTGCTATATAGCTCCTCCCCTAACTGTCATATCCAGTCATTCTCTTGCAAGCCTCAACCAAGATGGAGGTCGTAAGAGGAGTGTGGTGTTTTATACTTAGTTTATTCTTCAATCAAAAGTTTGTTATTTTTAAATGGTGCCGGAGTGTACTGTTTATCTCAGGCAGTATTTAGAAGAAGAATCTGCCTGCGTTTTCTATGATCTTAGCAGAAGTAATTAAGATCCATGGCTGTTATCACATATTCTGAGGAGTGAGGTAACTTCAGAGAGGGAATGGCTTGCAGGTTTTCCTGCAATAAGGTATGTGCAGTTAATATTTTTCTAGGGATGGAATTTGCTAGAAAATGCTGCTGATACAGAAGTAATGTAAGTAAAGCCTTAAATGCAGTGATAGCGACTGGTATCAGGCTTATTAATAGAGATACATACTCTTATAAAAATGTAATATAAAACGTTTGCTGGCATGTTTAATCGTTTTTATATGTATTTGGTGATAAAACTTATTGGGGCCTAGTTTTTTTTCCACATGGCTGGCTTGAATTCTGCCTAGAAACAGTTTCCTTAGGCTTTCCACTGTTGTAATATGAGTGGGAGGGGCCTTTTTTTTTTAGTGTTTTTCTGTGCAGTTAAAAATACTGACAGAGACATCCAGCTTCTTCCTGAATGTTCCAGGACTTCTCTGGAGGGCTCAAAAGGCTTCAAAGTCATTTTTTAAGGGAGGTAAAAAGCCACAGTAGAGCTGTGGCAGTTGTTGTGACTGTTTGAAAAAAGAAAAAAAAAAAACACGTTTTTGTCTTTTATTATTCAGTTTTGGGTATTAAGGGGTTAATCATCCATTTGCAAGTGGGTGCAATGCTCTGCTAACTTGTTACATACACAGTAAAAATTTTGTTAGTGTAACTGCCTTTTTTCACTGTTGTTTCAAATTTTGACAAAATTTGTGTTTCTTAAAGGTGCAGTAACGTTTTTTATATTGCTTGTAAACTTGTTTAAAGTGTTTTCAAAGCTTGCTAGTCTCATTGCTAGTCTGTTTAAACATGTCTGACATAGAGGAAACTACTTGTTCATTATGTTTGAAAGCCATGGTGGAGCCCCATAGGAGAATGTGTACTAAATGTATTGATTTCACCTTAAACAGTAAAGATCAGTCTTTAACTATAAAAGAAATATCACCAGAAGATTCTGACGAGGGGTAAGTTATGCCGACTAACTCTCCCCACGTGTCAGACCCTTCGCCTCCCGTTCAGGGGATGCACGCTAATATGGTGCCAATTACATCAGGGACGCCCATAGCGATTACCTTGCAGGACATGGCTGCAATCATGAATAATACCCTGTCAGAGGTATTATCCAGGTTGCCTGAATTAAGAGGCAAGCGCGATTGCTCTGAGGTTAGGAGAAATACAGAGCGCGCAGATGCTGTAATGGCCATGTCTGATACTGTGTCACAATATGCAGATCATGAGGACTGAGAGCTTCAGTCTGTGGGTGACATCTCTGATTCGGGGAAACCTGATTCAGAGATTTCTAATTTTAAATTTAAGCTTGAGAACCTCCGTGTATTGCTTGGGGAGGTATTAGCTGCTCTGAATGACTGTAACACAGTTGCAGTACCAGAGAAATTGTGTAGGCTGGATAAATACTATGCGGTACCGGTGTGTACTGATGTTTTTCCTATACCTAAAAGGCTTACAGAAATTATTAGCAAGGAGTGGGATAGACAGGGTGTGCCTTTTTCCCCACCTCCTATATTTAGAAAAATGTTTCCAATAGACGCCACTACACGGGACTTATGGCAGACGGTCCCTAAGGTGGAGGGAGCAGTTTCTACTTTAGCAAAGCGTACCACTATCCCGGTTGAGGACAGTTGTGCTTTTTCAGATCCAATGGATAAAAAATTGGAGGGTTACCTTAAGAAAATGTTTATTCAACAAGGTTTTATTTTACAGCCCCTTGCATGCATTGCGCCTGTCACTGCTGCGGCGGCGTTCTGGTTTGAGGCCCTGGAAGAGGCCATCCATACAGCTCCATTGACTGAAATTATTGACAAGCTTAGAACACTTAAGCTAGCTAACTCATTTGTTTCTGATGCCATTGTTCATTTGACTAAACTAACGGCTAAGAATTCCGGATTCGCCATCCAGGCGCGTAGGGCGCTATGACTTAAATCCTGGTCAGCTGACGTGACTTCGAAGTCTAAATTACTCAACATTCCTTTCAAGGGGCAGACCTTATTCGGGCCTGGTTTGAAGGAAATTATTGCTGACATTACTGGAGGTAAGGGTCACACCCTTCCTCAGGACAGGGCCAAAGCAAAGGCCAAACAGTCTAATTTTCATGCCTTTCGGAATTTCAAGGCAGGTGCAGCATCAACTTCCTCCGCTTCAAAACAAGAGGGAACTTTTGCTCAATCTAAGCAGGCCTGGAAACCTATCCAGTCCTGGAACAAAGGCAAGCAGGCCAGAAAGCCTGCTGCTGCCTCTAAGACAGCATGAAGGAACGGCCCCCTATCCGGTGACGGATCTAGTAGGGGGCAGACTTTCTCTCTTCGCCCAGGCGTGGGCAAGAGATGTCCAGGATCCCTGGGCGTTGGAGATCATATCTCAGGGATATCTTCTGGACTTCAAAGCTTCCCCTCCACAAGGGAGATTTCATCTTTCAAGGCTATCTGCAAATCAGATAAAGAAAGAGGCATTCCTACACTGTGTGCAAGACCTCCTAGTTATGGGAGTGATCCATCCAGTTCCGCGGACGGAACAAGGACAGGGTTTTTAGTCGAATCTGTTTGTGGTTCCCAAAAAAGAGGGAACCTTCAGACCAATTTTGGATCTAAAGATCTTAAACAAATTCCTCAGAGTTCCATCTTTCAAAATGGAAACTATTTGGACCATCCTACCCATGATCCAAGAAGGTCAGTACATGACCACAGTGGACTTAAAGGATGCCTACCTTCACATACCGATTCACAAGGATCATCATCTGTTTCTAAGGTTTGCCTTTCTAGACAGGCATTACCAATTTGTAGCTCTTCCCTTCGGGTTGGCTACAGCCCTGAGAATCTTTACAAAGGTTCTGGGCTCACTTCTGGCGGTTCTAAGACCGCGAGGAATAGCGGTGGCTCTGTATCTAGACGACATCCTGATACAGGCGTCAAGCTTTCAAGTTGCCAAGTCTCATACAGAGATAGTTCTGGCATTTCTGAGGTTGCACGGGTGGAAAGTGAACGAGGAAAAGAGTTCTCTATCCCCACTCACAAGAGTCTCCTTCTTAGGGACTCTTATAGATTCTGTAGAAATTAAAATTTACCTGACGGAGTTCAGGTTATCAAAACTTCTAAATGCTTGCCGTGTTCTTCACTCCATTCCGCGCCCTTCGGTTGCTCAGTGTATGGAGGTAATCGGCTTAATGGTAGCGGCAATGGACATAGTGCCATTTGCGCAGGCCAGATTGGACAATTGTAACAACAGATGCCAGCCTTCTAGGTTGGGGTGCAGTCTGGAATTCCCTGAAGGCACAGGGATCGTGGACTCAGGAGGAGAAACTCCTTCCAATAAATATTCTGGAGTTAAGAGCGATATTCAATGCTCTTCTGGCTTGGCCTCAGTTAGCAACACTGAGGTTCATCAGATTTCAGTCGGACAACATCACGACTGTGGCTTACATCAACCATCAAGGGGGAACCAGGAGTTCCCTAGCGATGTTAGAAGTCTCAAAAATAATTCGCTGGGCAGAGTACCACTCTTGCCACCTGTCAGCAATCCATATCCCAGGCGTGGAGAACTGGGAGGCGGATTTTCTAAGTCGTCAGACTTTCCATCCGGGGGAGTGGGAACTCCATCCGGAGGTGTTTGCTCAGTTGATTCATCGTTGGGGCAAACCAGAGTTGGATCTCATGGCGTCTCGCCAGAACGCCAAGCTTCCTTGTTACGGATCCAGGTCCAGGGACCCAGAAGCGACGCTGATAGATGCTCTAGCAGCGCCTTGGTTCTTCAACCTGGCTTATGTGTTTCCACCGTTTCCTCTGCTCCCTCGACTGATTGCCAAAATCAAACAGGAGAGAGCATCAGTGATTCTGATAGCACCTGCGTGGCCACACAGGACTTGGTATGCAGACCTAGTGGACATGTCATCCTTTCCACCATGGACTCTGCCTCTAAGACAGGACCTTCTGATACAAGGTCCTTTCAATCATCCAAATCTAATTTCTCTGAGACTGACTGCATGGAGATTGAACGCTTGATTCTATCAAAGCGTGGCTTCTTCGAGTCAGTCATTGATACTTTAATACAGGCACGAAAGCCTGTTACCAGGAAAATCTACCACATGATATGGAGTAAATATCTTTATTGGTGTGAATCCAAGAATTACTCATGGAGTAAGGTTAGGATTCCTAGAATATTGTCTTTTCTCCAAGAGGGCTTGGACAAAGGATTATCAGCTAGTTCCTTAAAGGGACAGATTTCTGCTCTGTCTATTCTTTTGCATAAGCGTCTGGCAGAGGTTCCAGACGTCCAGGCATTTTGCCAGGCTTTGTTTAGAATTAAGCCTGTGTTTAAACCTGTTGCTCCCCCGTGGAGCTTAAACTTGGTTTTTAAGGTTCTTCAAGGAGTTCCGCTTGAACCCCTTCATTCCATTGATATTAAACTTTTATCTTGTAAAGTTCTGTTTTTGATGGCTATTTCCTCGGCTCGGAGAGTCTCTGAGCTATCTGCCTTACAATGTGATTCTCCTTATCTGATTTTTCATGCAGATAAGGTTAGTTCTGTGTACCAAACCTGGGTTTTTACCTAAGGTGGTTTCTAACAAGAATATCAATCAAGAGATTGTTGTTCCATCGTTGTGCCCTAATCCTTCTTCAAAGAAGGAACGTCTTTTACATAATCTGGACGTAGTCCGTGCCTTGAAGTTTTACTTACAAGCTACTAAAGATTTTCGTCAAACATCTTCCCTGTTTGTCGTTTACTCTGGACAGAGGAGAGGTCAAAAAGCTTCGGCAACCTCTCTTTCCTTTTGGCTTCGGAGCATAATACGCCTAGCCTATGAGACTGCTGGACAGCAGCCCCCTGAAAGGATTACAGCTCATTCTACTAGAGCTGTGGCTTCCACCTGGGCCTTTAAAAATGAGGCCTCTGTTGAACAGATTTGCAAGGCTGCGACTTGGTCTTCGCTTCACACTTTTTCAAAATTTTACAAATTTGATACTTTTGCTTCTTCGGAGGCTGTGTTTGGGAGAAAGGTTCTTCAGGCAGTGGTTCCTTCCGCTTAATCCTGCCTTGTCCCTCCCATCATCCGTGTACTTTAGCTTTGCTATTGGTATCCCACAAGTAATGGATGATCCGTGGACTGGATACACTTAACAGAAGAAAAGATATTTTATGCTTACCTGATAAATTTATTTCTCTTGTAGTGTATCCAGTCCACGGCCCGCCCTGTCCTTTTAAGGCAGGTCTAAATTTTAATTAAACTACAGTCACCACTGCACCCTATGGTTTCTCCGTTCTCTGTTTGTTTTCGGTCGAATGACTGGATATGACAGTTAGGGGGGAGCTATATAGCAGCTCTGCTGTGGGTGATCCTCTTGCAACTTCCTGTTGGGAAGGAGAATATCCCACAAGTAATGGATGATCCGTGGACTGGATACACTACAAGAGAAATAAATTTTTCAGGTAAGCATAAATTATGTTTTCCTATTCCCCACTATCTTGACCACCTTGGCTTTGTTGCAATATTATCTGTATAGAACATAGCAAAACTGTATGTGCTCTCATCATAGTTTGTTCTTTTCATTGAACCATTTGTTCTTATTCGTGTTGAGTGTCACTGCACATTAAAAGCTATCCTGTTCACTCCATCTCATAGGTACGGGTTTGAGTTTTTGTGTCTAGCTTCAAGTGCAGCCTCTAAAAGCACAGAAAGCAATTTAAAGGGATAGGAAAGTCAAAATTAAAATTGCATGATTCCGACAGAGCATGTAATTTTAAGACACTTTTAAATGTACTTCTATTTTCAATTGTTCTTTATTCTCTTGGTATCCCTTGTTGAAAGAATACATAAATATCCTACACTACTGGGAGCTGCTGCTAATTGGTGCCTGCACACATTTGTCTCTTGTGATTCGCTAACTAGATGTGTTCAGTAAGCTGTCAGTAGTGCAATGCTGCTTCTTCAGCAAAGGATAACAAGAGAATGAAGCAAATTTGATAGTAGATGTAAATTGGAAAGTTGTTTAAAATTGTATGTTCTATCCAAATCATTTTGCGGTTTCCTGTCCCTTTAATGACAATTACATGTATTTTTAATATAGTGTTCCTGGAAGTTCAGTAACATTCTTTGCATCACTTATTAAAGGGACACTAAACACGGTTCATCCCTCTAATCATGGGTGCTACAGTTATGGAACTTAGGTTACTTTGCAGGTATCTGAAGCAGAGTGGTTTCACATATGCAAATAGGTCAGCACTGGAAGTAAAAGATAAATTTCAACATGGTGGCATCCACGACTAGTGGAGGCGGGGTGAAAACCTTGATACTATGCTTATAAAATCTATTTAGTGTTTAACACCACTTTCATTCAATTGGCATTGTTCTGATGTTCTGTTACCTGTAAAATAAATGATGGACAGTTATGTACAAATAATTTAACATACAAATTTTTGATGCGTCGATCCTGTTCCTGGTGATGAAACGCAAAGGTTATTACTACTTTCCCATGAATAGGTTAGTGGAGTAAATGCTTTTTACCATCTATCAATATTACTGTAGAAGCCTTACATTTTGTTGCTTTTGTTTTTTCAGCACAACTCCTTCTAAACAAGGTCGGGGAAAGCCGTCCTTCTCTAGAGAGAACTACCATGACTACAGCAGTGAGGACACGTCTGGATCGGAAAATGAGTCTTACTCCATTAGTGGTCGAGTTGGGCATAGCTGTAAGTGATCATTTTATTGTAGAACTTCACTATCACAATACAGAAGAGAAGAACATAGCTGGAGGTCATAGCTGATCATCGATAAACATTATATTTGTAGAAAATAAGTTGTTCAGCTTGCTTACACCTTTTCATGGTATAGGCATAAAGTCATTGTTTGAGCCATAGGCTTTAAAGGGACAGTCTACACTAAAATGGAAATTGTTTAAAAAGATAACGCCTTTACTACCCATTCCCCAGCTTTGCAAAACGCCTTTACTACCCATTCCCCAGCTTTGTACAACCAGCATTGATATATTAATATACTTTATAACATTTAAACCTCTAAATGTCTGCCTGTTTCTAAGCCACTAAAGACAGCCTCTTAATCACATGCTTTTTTTATTTGCTTTTCACAACAGGAGACTGCTAGTTCATGTGGGTCATATAGATAACGTGTTCACGCCCAAGTTATTTAAGAGTTAGCACAACACAGTACTAAATTCAAGTCAATAGATAATAAATAAATAAATAAATAGCCATGTGATCAGGGGGCTGTCAGCAGATGCTTAGATACAAGGTAATCACAGAGGTAAAAAGTATATTAATATAACAGTGTTGGTTATGCAAAACTGAGGAATGGGTAATAAAGGGATTATCTATCTTTTAAAACAATACAAAATTCTATTGTGGACTGTCCCTTTTAAAGGGACATTAAACACAATTTTTTCTATCCTGATTCAGAGAGATCATTTTAAACAACTTGCCAATTTACCTCTATTAACTAATTTGCTTCATTCTCTTGGTATCTTTAGTTTAAGGAGCAGTAACGCACTAATGGGATCTAGCTGAAAGCCAGTGACGAGGCATATATGTGCAGCCACCTATCAGCAGCTTCTAAGCATACCTAGGTATTCTTTTCATCAAAGGATACAAAGACAGCTAAACAAATTAGAAAATATAAATAAATTAAAAAGTTATTTAAAATGAATTGCTCTATCTGAATCATGAAAGAAAAAAATGATTTTCATATCCCTTTAGGGTTATTTATGTGCCTTGACTTTCCTTTACTACCTTAGTGGTGTGCTTCAGTGATATTTAAGCTGTATTCAATAAAAAACAACTAATCTCATTTTTATGTGTTTGGGGATTTCAGTATAAATTTGTTGCAAAAAGATTCTCTCTGAAATCAGAGACTCCAGAGATAGGACTATTGAAGCAGCTGAAAGTTGTAGAGTACATTAGCAGCGTTAAGCTTCTGTGGGGAGATTATGGGCTAGATTACAAGTGGGAGATATCTGGTTAATTTTAAAAATGTGTCACAAATGCCCCCAAAATACAGTGGTGTGTATTTTATTAAAAAAATAAAAATTAAAGCATTTTTATTTTGTAATAAAATGACTGCACTAGGCATTATTCTGGGGCTAAAGTTGGTGGGTGTGGGGTGTTGGAAAAAAACAGCACTGAAAAGTGCCTTTACATTGCAGTCTATGGGAACTGTGTTCCCAGAAATATCCTTATATGCTGGGTGCAAGGAATTTGACAGTGCTTTACAAATAAATAATAATTTTGTAGTAATATTACAAATAGCATAACATTCCTGCGCAGTTTATGGTTGTGGTGTGCAGTTACTTTTATTGTTCTATTGTATTTTTCCATTATATGAATATTGATGGTAACTGTATTCATTTTCATTTGTTGCCTGACTTTTGTAGATAAATTCTATGTTATAAAAACTTTGATTTATAGAGATGAATAAGGCAATAATAGAACACGCTATAGATTGCTAAAAGTATACAATTTATTACTTTTTATTGCTCCATAGTGGTGCGTAAAGGGCTTGTGGAACGAGGGGCCGGATGGCTGTCTGAAGATGAAGACTCCCCCCTTGATACTTTAGACTTAGTGTGGGCCAAATGTAGGGGTTATCCCTCCTACCCAGCTTTGGTAAGCATGATATTTTCTCTTTTTTCTCTGCTTTGTTTGCTTCAGGGAAACCAATACGTAAAAAAAAAGCTAGGTTAAAAGGATAGTCAGTTCCGCACCTGAGTAGCGTTAGCTGATTGGTATCTAAATGCAGCCATCCAATCAGCAAGCGCTTACCAAGTTGAACCAAAAATGGGCCGACTCCTAATCTTACATTACAGCTTTTTTAAATAAAGATACCAAGAGAATGAAGAAAAATTAATAGGAGTAAAATAAAAAGTTGCTTAAAATTGCATGCCCTATCTGAATCATGAAAGTTTAATTTTGACTAGACTATTCCTTTAATCTGTTTTGAAACCACATTTTTATCTTTAAAGTGAAAGTACATTTTGATGCTAAAGTGCCCGGTTTTTAAATATTTGATTAAAAACAGGGGCACTTTAATTCATCAAAATTTACATTTCACTCCTGTTGTGAAAAAATACCTTTTAAACTTGACAGCAGCTCCAGCTTCCCTCGATCGTTGCAAGCCATTTCTGACGTCAGAAATGATGGATAGGTCATCCTCCAATCACGGCTTTCCCCCCCTGGTGAAATCAGTGTCTGATTTAACCCCGTAATTGGAGGAAGCCGGATTCCTCATTTTAGACCCAGGAAGAGGCTTTGCGACGGGCGGAGGAAGCTGGAGCGGCTGTCAAGTTTAAAAGGTAAGTTTTTTTTCTCAACATGAGTGAAATGTAAAATTTTGATGAATTAAAGTGCCCCTGTTTTTAATCAAATTTTTAAAACCCGGGCACTTTAGCATCAAAATGTACATTCACTTTAAACCTGAACGTGACATTACCAAGTAGTATGCATGGGCCAGGTTTCTGAATAAACATGAGGTCCCTGGTGAGAGGGATAGGCACACAAACAGCATATGTGTTTCTAAAAGAATAAATTTGTCTGAGGTCTTAGTCCCTCTTATCTGTGTTTACAAGTAATTATCACCACAGGAACACATTGACCAGATGTGACCTAGATTACCAGTGTTGATGAAGAATTACTAACGTTACATATCAATCAATAGTATTTATTTTTCTTTCTTTAAGATAATTGATCCAAAGATGCCCCGTGAAGGTATGTTTCACCATGGTGTCCCAATTCCTGTACCACCTGTAGATGTTCTCAAGTTGGGAGAGCAGATGACCCAAGAAGCACAAGAACATCTCTACCTCGTTCTCTTTTTCGATAATAAGCGCACCTGGTAAGTCCTGCCGAAAAACATATTAATGCTATAACAGTGTTGTTTATGCACTAAATGAGACTTATTTTATGTGCAAATAAAGCACTTCTAGATATTCCTGAAATGTGTCTGGTTTTATTCATATTCTATTTTTTATGTTAAAGGGACATAAAACAAGTTGGGATAGAGACAAAATATAATATGTACTTTAATTACTTTTAATTTATACTGCAGTGCCTTACCATTAACCCTTTCTTTTTACATTTCCGAATTGTACAGCTCTAACTCTCCCACACATTTTCTTCTATGGCTGTATCTATATCTACCATTGATTTGGTAGAATGCAAGACTTTAACACTCATTATCTGCTGGAGCATGCCTAGAAGCAAATAAGCCACTGTGAACTCAGTTGAAATACAAAACCAATGTTTCTGATGCTAAACACTGATAAGTGGGGTGGATCAGACTACTCCAGACAGCATAGCTATGTAACTAATTTTGCTTATTTTTTAAAAATTATTTTAAAATACTTGCCAGCAATTTTTAAACAATTTTATCATGCAAACTATGTTTACTTAATTAGCCCTTTTAGGATATGCACAGATCTCAACCTGTTTTATGGCACTTTAAATACCTTTTATTTGTCATATAACACCACTATACAAAACTGCGTACACATACATCCAGCTCAGCAAGATTAAATAATGATTGAAACATTTCATTTAGTTCTCAGTTTAATTTTTGCTTGGTGACAACTCATTATCCAATTACATTTTTAACTACAGAATTGTATTCTTTGTTTGTTTGTTTTTCACTGCGTTACTTCTGACGAATAAAGTGGCGACATCAAATACCTAGTGGGAAAAAGTACTGTAGTTTATTAATAATGAGCTGGTAAAGCCTTTTTTTGTTAAGAATATTGCCCTGGTCTCAGTATTCTGGTGTCTTAAATGAATAGTCTAGTCAAAATTAAACTTTCATGATTCAGATAGAGCACCTAATTTCTCCAACATAGGTGTGTCCGGTCCACGGCGTCATCCTTACTTGTGGGATATTCTCTTCCCCAACAGGAAATGGCAAAGAGCCCAGCAAAGCTGGTCACATGATCCCTCCTAGGCTCCGCCTTCCCCAGTCATTCTCTTTGCCGTTGCACAGGCAACATCTCCACGGAGATGGCTTAGAGTTTTTTGGTGTTTAAATGTAGTTTTTATTCTTCAATCAAGAGTTTGTTATTTTAAAATAGTGCTGGTATGTACTATTTACTCTGAAACAGAAAAGAGATGAAGATTTCTGTTTGTAAGAGGAAAATGATTTTAGCAACCGTTACTAAAATCGATGGCTGTTTCCACACAGGACTGTTGAGAGGAATTAACTTGAGTTGGGGGAAACAGTGAGCAGACTTTTGCTGCTTGAGGTATGACACATTTCTAACAAGACTTGGTAATGCTGGAAGCTGTCATTTTCCCTATGGGATCCGGTAAGCCATTTTTATTAAATAAGAATAAAGGGCTTCACAAGGGCTTTAAAGACTGGTAGACATTTTTCTGGGCTAAAACGATTGATTTATAAGCATTTTTAATAGTTTATAGCTTTGAGGAGTTATTTTATTCTTGGGAATTATGTTAAAGAAACGGCAGGCACTGTATTGGACACCTTTTTCACTGGGGGCCTTCTCTAATCATAGGCAGAGCCTCATTTTCGCGCCACTAATGCGCAGTTGTTTTTGGGAAGCAAGGCATGCAGATGCATGTGTGAGGAGCTCAGATACATAGAAAAAGCTTACTGAAGGCGTCATTTGGTATCGTATTCCCCTCTGGGCTTGGTTGGGTCTCAGCAAAGCAGATACCAGGGACTGTATAGGGGTTAAATATAAAAACGGCTCCGGTTCCGTTATTTTAAGAGTTAAAGCTTTCAAATTTGGTGTGCAATACTTTTAAGGCTTTAAGACACTGTGGTGAAATTTTGGTGAATTTTGAACAATTCCTTCATACTTTTTCACATATTCAGTAATAAAGTGTGTTCAGTTTAAAATTTAAAGTGACAGTAACGGTTTTATTTTAAAACGTTTTTTGTACTTTGTTATCAAGTTTATGCCTGTTTAACATGTCTGAACTATCAGATAGACTATGTTCTGTATGTGAGGAAGCCAAGGTTCCTTCTCATTTAAATAGATGTGATGTATGTGACAAACAATTTAGAGAAAATGATGCCCAAGATGATTCCTCAAGTGAGGGGAGTAAGCATGGTACTGCATCATCCCCTCCTTCGTCTACGCCAGTCTTGCCCACACAGGAGGCCCCTAGTACATCTAGTGCGCCAATACTCCTTACTATGCAACAATTAACGGCTGTAATGGATAATTCTATCAAAAACATTTTAGCCAAAATGCCCACTTATCAGCGAAAGCGCGACTGCTCTGTTTTAGAAAATACTGAAGAGCATGAGGATGCTGATGATAATGGTTCTGACATGCCCCTACACCAGTCTGAGGGGGCCAGGGAGGTTTTGTCTGAGGGAGAAATTTCAGATTCAGGGAAAATTTCTCAACAAGCTGAACCTGATGTGATTACATTCAAATTTAAATTGGAACATCTCCGCGCTCTGCTTAAGGAGGTGTTGTCTACTCTGGATGATTGTGACAATTTGGTCATTCCAGAGAAATTATGTAAGATGGACAAGTTCCTAGAGGTCCCGGGGCCCCCCGAAGCTTTTCCTATACCCAAGCGGGTGGCGGACATTGTAAACAAAGAATGGGAAAGGCCCGGCATACCTTTTGTCCCTCCCCCTATATTTAAGAAATTGTTTCCTATGGTCGACCCCAGAAAGGACTTATGGCAGACAGTCCCCAAGGTCGAGGGGGCGGTTTCTACTCTAAACAAACGCACTACTATCCCTATAGAAGATAGTTGTGCTTTCAAAGATCCTATGGATAAAAAATTAGAGGGTTTGCTTAAAAAGATGTTTGTTCAGCAAGGTTACCTTCTACAACCAATTTCATGCATTGTTCCTGTCACTACAGCAGCGTGTTTCTGGTTCGATGAACTAGAAAAGTCGCTCGATAAAGATTCTTCTTATGAGGAGATTATGGACAGAGTTCACGCTCTTAAATTGGCTAACTCTTTTACTTTAGACGCCACTTTGCAATTAGCTAGATTAGCGGCGAAAAATTCAGGGTTTGCTATTGTGGCGCGCAGAGCGCTTTGGCTAAAATCTTGGTCAGCGGATGCGTCTTCCAAGAACAAATTGCTTAACATACCTTTCAAGGGGAAAACGCTGTTTGGCCCTGACTTGAAAGAGATTATTTCAGATATCACTGGGGGTAAGGGCCACGCCCTTCCTCAGGATAGGTCTTTTAAGGCTAAAAATAAACCAAATTTTCGTCCCTTTCGCAGAAACGGACCAGCCTCAAGTTCTACATCCTCTAAGCAAGAGGGTAATACTTCTCAAACCAAGCCAGCCTGGAGGCCAATGCAAGGCTGGAGCAAAGGTAAGCAGGCCAAGAAACCTGCCACTGCTACCAAGACAGCATGAGATGTTGGCTCCGGGACCGGATCTGGTGGGGGGCAGACTTTCTCTCTTCGCTCAGGCTTGGGCAAGAGATGTTCTGGATCCTTGGGCGCTAGAAATAGTCTCCCAAGGTTATCTTCTGGAATTCAAGGAGCTACCCCCAAGGGGGAGGTTCCACAGGTCTCAATTGTCTTCAGACCACATAAAAAGACAGGCATTCTTACATTGTGTAGAAGACCTGTTAAAAATGGGAGTGATTCTTCCGGTTCCATTAGGAGAACAAGGGATGGGATTCTACTCCAATCTGTTCATAGTTCCCAAAAAAGAGGGAACATTCAGACCAATCTTAGATCTCAAGATCCTAAACAAATTTCTCAAGGTTCCATCGTTCAAAATGGAAACCATTCGGACAATTCTTCCTACCATCCAGGAAGGTCAATTCATGACCACGGTGGATTTAAAGGATGCGTATCTACATATTCCTATCCACAAGGAACATCATCGGTTCCTAAGGTTCGCCTTTCTGGACAAGCATTACCAGTTTGTGGCACTTCCATTCGGATTAGCCACTGCTCCAAGAATTTTCACAAAGGTACTAGGGTCCCTTCTAGCGGTGCTAAGACCAAGGGGCATTGCAGTAGTACCTTACTTGGACGACATACTGATTCAAGCGTCGTCTCTACCACAAGCAAAGGCTCATACGGACATTGTCCTGGCCTTTCTCAGATCTCACGGGTGGAAAGTGAACGTAGAAAAAAGTTCTCTATCTCCGTCAACAAGAGTTCCCTTCTTGGGAACAATAATAGACTCCTTAGAAATGAGGATTTTTCTGACAGAGGCCAGAAAATCAAAACTTCTAAGCTCTTGTCAAGTACTTCATTCTGTTCTTCTTCCTTCCATAGCGCAGTGCATGGAAGTAATAGGTTTGATGGTCGCGGCAATGGACATAGTTCCTTTTGCGCGAATTCATCTAAGACCATTACAACTGTGCATGCTCAGTCAGTGGAATGGGGATTATACAGACTTGTCTCCGACGATACAAGTAGATCAGAGGACCAGAGATTCACTCCGTTGGTGGCTGACCCTGGACAACCTGTCACAAGGGATGAGCTTCCGCAGACCAGAGTGGGTCATTGTCACGACCGACGCCAGTCTGGTGGGCTGGGGCGCGGTCTGGGAACCCCTGAAAGCTCAGGGTCTTTGGTCTCGGGAAGAATCTCTTCTCCCGATAAATATTCTGGAACTGAGAGCGATATTCAATGCTCTCAAGGCTTGGCCTCAGCTAGCAAAGGCCAAATTCATACGGTTTCAATCAGACAACATGACGACTGTTGCGTATATCAACCATCAGGGGGGAACAAGGAGTTCCCTGGCGATGGAAGAAGTGACCAAAATAATTCAATGGGCGGAGACTCACTCCTGCCACTTGTCTGCAATCCACATCCCAGGAGTGGAAAATTGGGAAGCGGATTTTCTGAGTCGTCAGACATTTCATCCGGGGGAGTGGGAACTCCATCCGGAAATCTTTGCCCAAATAATTCAATTGTGGGGAATTCCAGACATGGATCTGATGGCGTCTCGTCAGAACTTGAAGGTTCCTTGCTACGGGTCCAGATCCAGGGATCCCAAGGCGACTCTAGTGGATGCACTAGTAGCACCTTGGAGCTTCAACCTAGCTTATGTGTTCCCACCGTTTCCTCTCATTCCCAGGCTGGTAGCCAGGATCAAACAGGAGAGGGTATCGGTGATCTTGATAGCTCCTGCGTGGCCACGCAGGACTTGGTATGCAGATCTGGTGAATATGTCATCGGCTCCACCATGGAAGCTACCTTTGAGACAGGACCTTCTTGTTCAAGGTCCGTTCGAACATCCGAATCTGGCCTCACTCCAACTGACTGCTTGGAGATTGAACGCTTGATTTTATCAAAGCGAGGGTTCTCAGATTCTGTCATTGATACTCTTGTTCAGGCCAGAAAGCCTGTAACTAGAAAAATCTACCATAAAATATTGAAAAAATATATCTGTTGGTGTGAATCTAAAGGATTCCCATGGAACAAGATAAAAATTCCTAAGATTCTATCCTTTCTTCAAGAAGGTTTGGAGAAAGGATTATCTGCAAGTTCTTTGAAGGGACAGATTTCTGCTTTATCTGTTTTACTTCACAAAAAGCTGGCGGCTGTGCCAGATGTTCAAGCTTTTGTTCAGGCTCTGGTTAGAATCAAGCCTGTTTACAAACCTTTGACTCCTCCTTGGAGTCTCAATTTAGTTCTTTCAGTTCTTCAGGGGGTTCCGTTTGAACCCCTACATTCCGTTGATATCAAGTTATTATCTTTGAAAGTTTTGTTTTTGGTTGCAATTTCTTCTGCTAGAAGAGTTTCAGAGTTATCTGCTCTGCAGTGTTCTCCTCCTTATCTGGTGTTCCATGCAGATAAGGTGGTTTTGCGTACTAAACCTGGTTTTCTTCCGAAAGTTGTTTCTAACAAAAATATTAACCAGGAGATAGTCGTGCCTTCTTTGTGTCCGAATCCAGTTTCAAAGAAGGAACGTTTGTTGCACAATTTGGATGTAGTTCGTGCTCTAAAATTCTATTTAGAGGCTACAAAGGATTTCAGACAAACATCTTCCTTGTTTGTTGTTTATTCTGGTAAAAGGAGAGGTCAAAAAGCAACTTCTACCTCTCTCTCTTTTTGGCTTAAAAGCATCATCAGATTGGCTTATGAGACTGCCGGACGGCAGCCTCCTGAAAGAATCACAGCTCATTCCACTAGGGCCGTGGCTTCCACATGGGCCTTCAAGAACGAGGCTTCTGTTGATCAGATATGTAAGGCAGCGACTTGGTCTTCACTGCACACTTTTACAAAATTTTACAAATTTGATACTTTTGCTTCTTCTGAGGCTATTTTTGGGAGAAAGGTTTTGCAAGCCGTGGTGCCTTCCATCTAGGTGACCTGATTTGCTCCCTCCCATCATCCGTGTCCTAAAGCTTTGGTATTGGTTCCCACAAGTAAGGATGACGCCGTGGACCGGACACACCTATGTTGGAGAAAACAGAATTTATGTTTACCTGATAAATTACTTTCTCCAATGGTGTGTCCGGTCCACGGCCCGCCCTGGTTTTTTAATCAGGTCTGATGATTTATTTTCTCTAACTACAGTCACCACGGTATCATATGATTTCTCCTATGCAAATATTCCTCCTTTACGTCGGTCGAATGACTGGGGAAGGCGGAGCCTAGGAGGGATCATGTGACCAGCTTTGCTGGGCTCTTTGCCATTTCCTGTTGGGGAAGAGAATATCCCACAAGTAAGGATGACGCCGTGGACCGGACACACCGTTGGAGAAAGTAATTTATCAGGTAAACATAAATTCTGTTTTTAAGCAACTTTCTAATTTACTCCTATTATCAATTTTTCTTCATTCTCTTGGTATCTTTATTTGAAAAGCAAGAATGTAAGTTTAGATGCCGGCATATTTTTGGTGAACATCCTGGTATCTTTATGTGAAAAAGCAAGAATGTATGCATAGTAGCCGAACCATTTTTGGTTCAGAACCTTGGGAAGTGCTTTCTGATTGGTGTCTAAATGTAGTCACCATCAGCAAGCACTAGCCAGGTGCTGAACATATATGGGGTGGCTCCTATGCTTATTTTTTAAAATACTTTTGCGTTATGGTAAATATGGTGCCGATCCTCTGCCCGCAGCTCCTGCTTTGATTAGCATATTGATGATGAATCCGGCTTCCTCTAATCATTGCGTGCCTCACGAGCAGGACGCCAAAGGGGGCAGGCATTGATTGGAGGAAGCCGGATTTGTCATCAATCTGCTAAAGAAAGCAGGAGATGCGGGTGGATGATCGGCGTTATGTTAACCATAACACAAAGGTAAGTTTTAAAAAAAATATGCGGCTTTGTAAAGTTTAATGAATGAAAGTGCCCCTGTTTTTAAAAATATTTTTAGATACCGGGCACTTATTCATTAAACTTTTACAATCATTTTAAGTAATTTAGTGTACAAATCTTACAAAATGAAAGGATATCATCTGTATTGACCTACATAAGTGAATATACTTACTGTTTAACTACTGTTAAGATGTACTTTTTAGTTGATGCAGAATGTTTCTTCTTGCCTACAGGCAGTGGCTTCCACGGACAAAGCTGGTTCCTTTGGGTGTAAATCGAGAGCTGGATAAGGAAAAGATGCTGGAAGGGAGAAAATCAAATATCCGTAAATCGGTTCAGATCGCTTATGACCGTGCCATGCAACATCATAACAAAGTTCAGGGAGAGCAGAGCAGCGAATCCAGCGAAAGTGATTAGCAGTTGGTTCTCCAGAGCAGATTTGTTATTTATAGGGCACACAAAGTGCCTTTTTCTGCTGCTGCTTACAACAGAGCCTTTAATGGTCAGAAACTGCAGTGCAGTTGTAAAAGATTAAAAAGGTAGTCTAAAACCACAGGTCAAACCTTAAAATGCCTCAAGGTCTCAGGAGTGTTAGTAGCAGATTAACACTCATACAACATTGGAGTGGTCAGTGACCTTTTTTGCATCTTGTTTCATGCTAGTAGGCAGCCTATGAAGAGTTTAGTAGAAATGTGGTACTAACCGTAAAGGGCATGACCGGATTTTGTTTTTCTTCTCCTTTGTCAGTGATCAGGAAAAGCAGCAGGTGAATTCCTCAATTTAGTATGGTTGCTGGTCAACCATCAATAGCCCACGGGCTAGCACTTTGAGTGTGTAAGTTCTACAGCCATTGGAGTATAACTCACAACTGCTGAGAGACCTGTTTTTCTGTGGAACCTGCTGGACGAACATGTAAAATATAAAAATCTGATGCCATCCCTTTTTATGCCTGCTCTGTGATCATGAGTTTATTTGTACAGACGAAACTCCTAACTAGTGTCTTTTATTATACAACTGTCTTATGCCTGGTTATCATGATAGGAAAGCAGAGATATCTCTGTCTTGTTCGTGTTGTTTTTTTTGTTTTGTTTTTATATAATAATGACTGTAAATTTATGTGTATTATGTAAAAAGGAACATGAAATCATTGAAAACTTACAGGTATCCCAGCCATGCAGCATAGTTGTAATTTAACCTATGGGTGAGAGTTCCTGGTATTTTTACACAAATGAAGGTAAACTGGAAAAATTGGGAGTTTATTTATTCTAAATTCAAAAGAAAAAAATATAATCTAAATCCTTATAAAAGAGTTTAATTTTAAAACTGCGTGAAATATATGGATCTTAAAAATATACACATTTTAAAAATATATATATATATATTATTCTATTGCGAAAAAGTGACTTTAAATTTTTTTATGAAATGGTTATATTGTAGTTCTTTGGAGCAATGCTAGTAGCAAAGACAAAGTAATTCCTTCCATTTGAAATTAAGGACAAGTGATGATATTTAAATCACCTGGTAATTTGGATAGAGAACCTATGAATGTCTAATACCTGTCACCTAGAACTCTGGGACCATAGGGTCTACCTTTGTCTTCTAAGTATTGATTGCAACAGGCTATTTATTGCTAGCAACTAGTGACCAGATGATGCTCTGGGGGAAAAAAACATGATCTCTTTAAAGTATTACAGCACCATATTATCTCTGCAGTTGATATGACTCTGGATTCCTTATTGGCCCCAGAGAGTGCAAATCTATTGAAAAGTAAAACAATTTTCTAAATGTTTAAAGGACATTAAACACTATGGGCCAGATTATGAGTGGCGTGCTGACAGTAACGCATTAGTGAAAAGGGGTTTATCGTGGATATTTGCATGCGTCAGGTGTAGCGTTTGTATTACAAGTTGAAAGCGAGTGCAATTGCGATTTACAAAATAAAGTTAACCAGAGCTCTTGAGAGAGCTGTTATCAGTTTCCCGAAACAAAAAAGTGTCACAAAGCATCAAAAATAAATTACAACGTACATTTGCACTCAAAACTAATACTTTTTTTTTTTTTTTTTTAATTGCACCAAAAAGTTATAAGGACTCAAAGATATGAGGTCTCAGGTGTTAGAAAAAAAAGTCAGGACAAGGGCTTTAACACTGAGATACATACATATACATGTCTAAATATGTATGTGTGTGTGTATATATATATATATATATATATTTGTGTGTGTACATATGTATTTATATGTGTATATAAATATATATGTGTGTGTATGTGCATTAATTTGGAGCCCTTTGAAGTCAAGTAGATGAAAACATGTAAAAACATATTTATGCAAGTGTTATGTATTTACTGTAAATATTTCACATTCCAATGTTCTGCACATATCAGAATATGTTCTTTGTATTTTTAAATATATATTCATATATATATATATATATATATATATATCTATACCTACAGTGTGTGTGTGTATATGTATGTGTGTGTATGTATATATATATATTATCAAAATACATAAAATATGTATTTATGAATAAATAGAACATATTCTGCTATGTGAAGAACATGTCGGGTTAGCGTGTAAGTAGGGTGTTAAGTTTCACCATCCCACCCCCACACACTTTTTCTGCTCCATTGACGTCTATTGGGAAATATGTTAACACAATCACAATATTCTGTTTTTGCACGCATCAGATTAGTGCGCAAACAAAAAACGTTTTACTTTCTACTTACATTACAAGCGCTACCTGACCCATGTAAAAAGCTTACTTCTAGCACAGTTAGTCAGAGAGTGTTAAGTACCGCTCCACTTGTAATGTGGCCCTAAATACATTTTATAATCTCATTACCCTTTACCTCCCTCTATGCAATATTTAAATCTTGCTTTTATTGTATTCCAGTGCTGGTGTGTGCACATGTGCAGAATCTCTCCTTCAGATACCTGCAGTGTAACAGGTTCCAAAATGGCAGCACCTATTATTAGAGGGAGTAAAAATGCTCACATCCAATTAATTTATAGAAAATGTAATGAGAGGATGATCTATAAGATTTAAAAATCTATATGTAGATGCACAGACCCAGGCATCATCTTTTACTGCAAACCGTTCATCAGTTACATTTCCTGTTTTGATACCTGATATACATGATTTTCATGAAGGCCGCTGATGGTTACTGTAAGGCTGTACTCCTATGGAGTAAATGTAATTATGCACTACATGAAGATAACTGTAGTTAATATATCTGTATAATCATTTATGAAATGGTAAAATACCATGTTATGGCTCCTTAAAAACATCTGATTAAAGCACGGAAGAGCACAATAAACCATGTCATTTCATCCTGCAGCAGCAATCTGTAGAAAAAACAAACAAAAAAAGAGTTAAATTGACATTAAACTTTTAACAAAAAAATACATTTTATATCATTCGTATAAGACAGTGATTTTTAAACATGTTAAATATGTTTTGCTGACAATGGTAACTTTTAACAGTTTATTTTGATTTCAAACTAACAGGCATTGCACAAATGATCTGTGGGATAGAAGTCCATTGGCTTCCCACAGTTCTGTTGGTGGACAGTAACCTGCAAGCATCATTTTTTTATTTATTTTTTGGCATAGAAAGATCCATATTTTTATTTATGATTTATTTTAATATCCTCTTTTATATGCAACAAAGGGACATCAAATTAAATATTCTAATGTACCAGGGCATTTTATTATTGCACTAGTGCTTGCATATAACTGTGAGTTAAACACATAGCAAAAGTCAGCTCCATAGCAGCAATGCACTACTAGGACCTATCTGAACACATCCGGTGAGCCAGTGGCAAGAGGCATATGTGTGTAGTCACCAATAAGCAGCTAGATTCCAGTAGTGCATTGCTGCTCCAGAGCCAATATACGTATGTTTTTTGATAAAGGATACCAAGAGAACAAAGTAAAGGGTCGGTAAATCCTTTAGAAAAAGCTTATCAAATAATGTATCTGCAAAGAATCCCATAGACTGAAATTTTGTAGAAAATCATTACATAAACGTTTCTAAAGGATTGCAATCGTCACAAATATTTTTAGTGTGTATGTGTATATATATATATATATATATATATATATATATATATGTATGTATATGTATGTATATATGTCTTAAAACTGCATACTCTATCTGAACAATGAAAGATTTTTATTTTCCTGTCCCTTTAATGTCCTTTTAAATGTTTTGTTTGACACCTTTTAATAGGTGGTATCCCCATACCCCACCACACATCATAAATCATTGCAATTCTTTTTTAAACTGTTATAAACTTGAAAATTTACAATTTCAAGTTGCAAAACGCTACCAAGAAGAGCCAAGTGTTTTATCCCACATTTTGGCACTGAATTATTTGTAGATTTTAAACAGCAAAAAAAGATTGCAACCAACTATTACACAATAAAAACGTGTTTAATCAGCACAAATGTATCTGCTTCTGGAACACATTTGCATATTATACATTTCATTAACCGCCTTGAGGCAGGAGTGGGAATTATTTTTTTTATTTTATTTTTGTATTATTTTTTTTTGCTGCTCAGATTAATCTTGTTCTGTTCAGACATTTGTAACACCACTTCCGGATTTTTTACAAAAAACTGAACAGTCCACATGTTCTGACGCAGGATTTTATTTTTAAGTCCGCACAATACCTGGGTGCTATTCTTTTTTTGTAAATTTGAGAGCACACTCCAATTGGTCTTTTGTCAAATCCCAAGCAATTTTGATTTCTCAAATCACACCCTTTTGCTGCTGCTTTTAGCATGCTTGCTTAGTTCCTTCTCAAATATAGCATGTCTGTAAATAATGTATATAAAAAGAGAATTTAAATTATTCTCCTTTTGTGAATTTTTTTTGTTGTTGGGGGGGGAACAGGTAAGGGGATGGTAACGTATAGCTTCTTATCATGACACTTTTTACAATAGAACTAGCAAGAACATTACATATTTGTAATACAGATATTATGTAATAATTTGATAATTTTAGACTGTCCAGTAGACTTTCTTTTTATGTTTTTGTCATTTTTTTATCATTATTTGAGTCTTATTGCATATTTCTGTTTTGTATTTATTTCAGAAGGAAAATATATTGTTCTTAGAAAATAAAATATAAAGAATCGCTGTTTTATTTCTCCTTTCCTCATTTTCATTTAAAAATATTTTAAAACATTTTTTTTGGTGGTTTGCAGTAGTAAAATGTATGATCTATCTCTACATTTACATTTAAAAAAAAATTAAAACACTACTTACATTGTTGTTTACCATGTTAAAAAAAATGTCCATCCCTTCAGAAAATGCCTATAACTATTTCTCTTGTTAAGTGTGTTCAGTCCACGGGTCATCCATTACTTATGGGATATATTCTCCTTCCCAACAGGAAGTTGCAAGAGGATCACCCAAGCAGAGCTGCTATATAGCTCCTCCCCTCACATGTCATATCCAGTCATTCTCTTGCAACCCTCAACAAAGAAGGAGGTCGCGAGAGGAGCTGGAGTTTTTACTTAACTATTCTTCAATCAAGAGTTTGTTATTTTAAATGGCACCGGAGTGTGCTGTTTTTCTATCTCAGGCAGTATTTGGAAGAAGAAACTGCCTGCGTTTTTTTTCTATGATCTTAGCAGGCGTAACTAAGATCCACTGGCTGTTCTCGACATTCTGAGGAGTGGGGTAACTTCAGAAACTGGGAATAGCATGCTGGGTCCTCCGCAAATGAGGTATGTGCAGTACATTATTTTCTGGGAATGGAATTGACTAAGAAAATACTGCTGTTACCGTATGATGTAAGTACAGCCTTAAATGCAGTAGTGGCAACTGGTATCAGGCTGATAAATGTATGCGCAGTCAAGTTATTTTCTAGGGACTAGAATTTGACTGAGAAAATACTGTTAAAACTGAAATAATACTTAAGCCTTATCTGCAGTGGTAGCGACTGGTAGCAGGCTTAGTGATAACTTTGCATGACATTGGAAAATGTTGTTTTTTAATAAAACGTTTACTGGCATGTTATTCGTTTTTGTGAGGTACTTTGGTGATAAATCTCTTTGGGCATGATTTTTTTCCACATGGCTAACATATATTTTCTGCATGGAAACCGTTATATCAGGGCTCCCACTGTTGTGATAGGAGTGGGAGGGACCTTGTTTTAGCGCCTTGTTGCGCAGTTAAAATTCTAGCACAGTCTTCCTGCTTCTTCCTCCTTGATCCAGGACGTCTCTAGAGAGCTCAGGGGTCTGCAAAATTCATTTTTGAGGGAGGTAATCAGTCACAGCAGATCTGTGACAGTGTGCTTGACTGTGATTAAAAGCGTTAAATCTTAATTGATATCCGTTTTTATCCGTTTTGGGTATTGAGGGGTTAATCATCCTTTTGCTAATGGGTGCAATCCTCTGCTAATAATACACTTCTTGTTAAGAATTGTTTAATTATATCTGTATTTTTGAAGCGCTGCAGCGTTTTTTATATTGCTTGTAAACTTATTGAAAGTGATTTCCAATCTTGCTAGTTTCATTGCTAAGTCTGTTTAAACATGTCTGATTCAGAGGAAACTGTTTGTTCATCATGTTCAAAAGCCAATGTGGAGCCCAATAGAACGATGTGTACCAATTGTATTGATATTGCTTTGAATAAAAGTCAATCTGTACCGATAGAGAAACTATCACCAGACAACGAGGGGGAAGTTATGCCGCCTAACTCTCCTCACGTGTCAGTACCTGCATCTCCCGCTCGGGAGATGCGTAGGATTGAGACGCCAAGTACATCTAGGCCCTTACAAATTACGTTACATGATATGGCTAATGTTATGAAAGAAGTATTATATAATATGCCCGAATTAAGGGGCAAGCGCGATAGCTCTGGGTTAAGGACAGAGCGCGCTGATAACACGAGAGCCATGTCTGATACTGCGTCACAATTTGCAGAACATGAGGACGGTGAGCTTCATTCTGTCGGTGACGGTTCTGATCCGGGGAGACCGGATTCAGAAATTTCAAATTTTAAATTTAAGCTTGAGAACCTCCGTGTGTTACTAGGGGAGGTATTAGCGGCTCTGAATGATTGCGACACGGTGGCAATTCCAGAGAAATTGTGTAGGTTGGATAGATACTATGCGGTACCGGTGTGTACTGACGTCTTTCCTATACCAAAAAGACTTACAGAAATTATTAGTAAGGAGTGGGATAGACCCGGTGTGCCTTTTTCCCCTCCCCCGATATTTAGAAAAATGTTTCCTATAGACGCCACCACACGAGACTTATGGCAGACGGTCCCTAAGGTGGAGGGAGCAGTTTCTACTTTAGCCAAGCGTACCACTATCCCGGTGGAGGATAGCTGTGCTTTCTCAGATCCAATGGATAAAAAATTAGAGGGTTATCTTAAGAAAATGTTTGTTCAACAGGGTTTTATATTGCAGCCTCTTGCATGCATTGCGCTTGTCACGGCTGCAGCGGCATTCTGGTTTGAGTCTCTGGAAGAGGCGATTCGCACAGAGCCATTGGATGAGGCTTTGAGCAAAGTTAGAACCCTTAAGCAAGCTAATGCATTTGTTTCAGATGCCGTAGTACATCTAACCAAACTTACGGCTAAAAATTCCGTATTCGCCATACAGGCGCGTAGAGCGCTCTGGCTTAAATCCTGGTCAGCGGATGTAACTTCCAAGTCTAAGCTACTTAACATTCCTTTCAAAGGGCAGACCTTATTCGGGCCCGGCTTGAAGGAAATTATTGCTGACACTACGGGAGGTAAGGGCCACGCCCTTCCTCAGGACAGGGCCAAACCAAAGGCCAAACAGTCTAATTTTCGTGCCTTTCGTAACTTCAAGGCAGGAGCAGCATCAACTTCCTCCGCTCCAAAACAGGAAGGAACTACTGCTCGTTACAGACAGGGTTGGAAAGGCAACCAGTCATGGAACAAGGGCAAGCAGGCCAGAAAGCCTACTCCCGCCCCTAAGACAGCATGAAGACAGGGCCCCCTATCCGGAGACGGATTTAGTGGGGGGCAGACTTTCTCTCTTCGCCCAGGCTTGGGCAAAAGATGTGCAGGATCCCTGGACGTTGAAGATTATATCTCAGGGATACCTTCTGGATTTCAATACCTCTCCTCCACAAGGGAGGTTCCATCTTTCGAGGTTATCAACAAACCTAGTAAAGAGAGAGGCATTTCTACAATGTGTACAAGACCTCTTAATCATGGGAGTGATCCACTCAGTTCCGCGATCGGAACAGGGACAAGGATTTTACTCAAATCTATTTGTGGTTCCCAAAAAAGAGGGAACCTTCAGACCAATCTTGGACTTAAAGATCTTAAACAAATTCCTAAGGGTACCATCGTTCAAGATGGAAACCATTCGAACCATCCTACCCATGATCCAAGAGGGTCAATATATGACCACAGTGGACTTAAAGGATGCTTACCTTCACATACCGATGCCTTTCTAGACAGACATTACCAGTTTGTGGCTCTTCCCTTCGGTTTAGCCACGGCCCCGAGAATTTTTACGAAGGTTCTGGGCTCACTTCTGGCGGTACTAAGACCACGAGGCATAGCGGTGGCTCCGTACCTAGACGACATTCTGATACAAGCGTCAAGTTTTCAGAATGCAAAGTCTCATACAGAGATAGTTCTGGCATTTCTGAGGTCGCATGGGTGGAAAGTGAACATGGAAAAGAGTTCTCTGTTACCACTCACAAGGGTTCCTTTTCTAGGGACTCTTATAGATTCTGTAGAGATGAAGATTTACCTGACGGAGTCCAGGTTATCAAAGATTCTCAATGCTTGCCGTGTCCTTCATTCCGTTCCAAGCCCATCAGTAGCTCAGTGCATGGAGGTAATTGGCTTAATGGTCGCGGCAATGGACATAGTGCCATTTGCACGCCTGCATCTCAGACCGCTGCAACTATGCATGCTCAGTCAATGGAACGGGGATTACTCAGATCTGTCCCCTTTGCTAAATCTGGACCAGGAGACCAGAGATTCTCTTCTCTGGTGGTTGTCACCGGTTCATCTGTCCAAAGGAATGACCTTTCGCAGACCAGATTGGACGATTGTAACAACGGATGCCAGCCTTCTAGGCTGGGGAGCAGTCTGGAATTCCCTGAAGGCTCAGGGATCGTGGACTCAGGAGGAGAAACTCCTTCCAATAAACATTTTAGAATTAAGAGCAATATTCAATGCTCTTCTAGCTTGGCCTCAGTTAGCAAAACTGAGGTTCATCAGATTTCAGTCGGACAATATCACGACTGTGGCTTACATCAATCATCAAGGGGGAACCAGGAGTTCCCTAGCGATGTTGGAAGTCTCGAAGATAATTCGCTGGGCAGAGTCTCACTCTTGCCACCTGTCAGCGATTTACATCCCAGGCGTAGAGAACTGGGAGGCGGATTTCCTAAGTCGCCAGACTTTTCATCCGGGAGAGTGGGAACTTCACCCGGAGGTATTTGCTCAACTGATTCGTCGTTGGGGCAAACCGGATCTGGATCTCATGGCATCTCGCCAAAACGCGAAGCTTCCTTGTTACGGATCCAGGTCCAGGGACCCGGGAGCGGTGCTGGTAGATGCATTAGCAGCCCCTTGGGTTTTCAACATAGCTTATGTGTTTCCACCATTTCCGTTGCTACCTCGACTGATTGCCAGGATCAAACAGGAGAGGGCATCGGTAATTCTGATGGCGCCTGCGTGGCCACGCAGGACCTGGTATGCAGACCTAGTGGACATGTCGTCCTGTCCACCATGGTCTCTTCCTCTGAGGCAGGATCTTCTAATTCAGGGTCCTTTCAACCATCCAAACCTAATTTCTCTGAGGCTGACTGCCTGGAAATTGAACGCTTGATTCTATCAAAGCGTGGGTTTTCGAATTTGGTTATTGATACATTAATACAGGCTCGGAAACCTGTGACCAGAAAAATTTACCATAAGATATGGCGTAAATATTTATATTGGTGCGAATCCAAGAGTTACTCATGGAGTAAGGTTAGGATTCCTAGGATATTGGCTTTTCTACAAGAGGGTTTAGAAAAGGGTTTATCCGCTAGTTCGCTAAAGGGACAGATTTCAGCTCTGTCTATTCTTTTACACAAACGTCTGGCAGAGAATCCAGACGTCCAGGCCTTTTGTCAGGCTTTGGCTAGAATTAAGCCTGTGTTTAAAGCTGTTGCTCCTCCGTGGAGCTTAAACTTGGTTCTTAAAGTTCTTCAGGGTGTTCCGTTTGAACCCCTTCATTCCATTGATATTAAGCTTTTATCTTGGAAAGTTTTGTTTTTGATGGCTATTTCCTCGGCTCGAAGAGTCTCTGAGTTATCTGCCTTACATTGTGATTCTCCTTATCTGATCTTTCATTCAGACAAGGTAGTACTGCGTACTAAACCTGGGTTTTTACCTAAGGTTGTTTCTAACAGGAATATCAATCAAGAGATTGTTGTTCCATCATTATGTCCTAATCCTTCTTCAAAGAAGGAACATCTTTTGCATAATCTAGACGTGGTCCGTGCTCTGAAGTTCTACTTACAGGCAACTAAAGATTTTAGACAAACTTCTTCTCTGTTTGTCGTTGACTCTGGACAGAGGAGAGGTCAAAAGGCTTCGGCTACCTCTCTCTCTTTTTGGCTTCGTAGCATAATACGTTTAGCCTATGAGACTGCTGGACAGCAGCCTCCTGAAAGAATTACAGCTCATTCCACTAGAGCTGTGGCTTCCACCTGGGCCTTTAAGAATGAGGCCTCGAACAGATTTGCAAGGCTGCAACTTGGTCTTCACTTCATACTTTTTACAAATTTGACACTTTCGCTTCTACGGAGGCTGGTTTTGGGAGAAAGGTTCTACAGGCAGTGGTTCCTTCTGTTTAATGTTCCTGCCTTGTCCCTCCCATCATCCGTGTACTTAGCTTTGGTATTGGTATCCCATAAGTAATGGATGACCCGTGGACTGAACACACTTAACAAGAGAAAACATAATTTATGCTTACCTGATAAATTTATTTCTCTTGTAGTGTGTTCAGTCCACGGCCCGCCCTGTCTTTTTAAGGCAGGTTCTAAATTTTAAAATTATAACTCCACCACTGCACTTTATAGTTTCTCCTTTCTCGTCTTGTTTCGGTCGAATGACTGGATATGACATGTGAGGGGAGGAGCTATATAGCAGCTCTGCTTGGGTGATCCTCTTGCAACTTCCTGTTGGGAATGAGAATATATCCCATAAGTAATGGATGACCCGTGGACTGAACACACTACAAGAGAAATAAATTTATCAGGTAAGCATAAATTATGTTTTTTCAGTGATACAAAATACAATAATAAGACACACTGAACTATAGAACATGTGAGTCGGATCAACACAAAAGTCACATATAAAGTAAGTTTTTAAAAAAATTAAAATGAATCAAGTCGTTATAACAACGGTAGTTCAACAATTATATAACAGCGGAGAAGTCCAAAATATGAGTGTCCCTTGTTACCCTGAGGAAAACCCGGATAGCATAGTAAATTGCGCCGATACACTTTGTCAACTGTAAACCAGTATGGAACTGGTAATATGCAAGAAAAATAGTGCAAATATTGAACATTGTTTCCAGAAATAGGAAAGGGGAAAAATAATAAAAATATAAACACTTGCAGCCCAGCTTAACCACACCATCTCTCTGTGGATTTTCTTCACCTTCTAAAGTCAAAGCCAAGTCATTTCTCATTTAAGATGCTACGTCTGGAATATAGGGCTGGACATACGGTAGGGTTGGCATCCTATAAATCCCACATCTCTGCATAAAGGCCTGCCTGATTAATAGGGAAAGCCACCTGTTCCACCTTCCTTTTATAATACAGGGTAATGTATATGCATTCATACAGTATATGGGGCCACGTCTGCGCCAGTTACGAGCTAGTACTAACCTTGTTGCTAGAAACAAGTACAAACAGAAATCCCTGACAGAGGAATACCTCTAAAGCTTTGGTGAAATAAATCTACTATGGGAGTATCTCTAAGAGCAGGTGTGATGTGGCGACATACCTTAAATACCTGGTTCTAAAAGGGTCGAACATGGGAAGTTTAGCCAGTCAAACTATACTCTGGCTTGAGCTAAACCTCTCAGGGAACAATCAAAATTTGAAAGGAACCCATTTCGATTAATATAGAATCTTAATGTACAGTTTTCACATAGTCACACAGTGGGTCCCTGATTGTGTATGTCTTAAGCCTCTTTTCCTATTCCTGAGGTCTAATTTCTATCTAAAGATTGAATGTGTGGGTGGAGCGCCTCAAAGTAGAGGCCTAAGTATACTGAAGTGTTAAGTGATATCCCAAAGAAATCCATTAGATGAAAACATTATTTAATTGAAAGAAAATAGTGCAATAAAATGTTGCGACTAGTACAGATGGATAGAATGCAATAATGTTATATTAATTGAGTAAAGTTACATAAGTGACTGAAATGTGAAGCAGCGTAGTCCGTGCTGATAGAATATGTAACAATATAGCAAAATGTAGCGATAGTGTAGTAGTTTATAATATAATTGAAGTCAATATCTTGCCACTATACACTATATACACTATGAAGAACTGGCTTATATATAAGCAAGGATATTAAATAGATGGTATTAGATCAAATATAACATTTAATAAAATAGATTGGAATTAATAAAATGTAACATCAATGAAATTGAAAATTAGAACAAGCACTGCTGAATTCATATAATACAACCTGAGAAAAAAGAGAAGATTGGCCAATCTTGTAAAATTAAATAAATAGTTGAGTGCACATATCCTAAAGAAAATGATGATAAAGAAAAAATATATATAAAAATTAATTGGTGTCCCAAACAAAATTACTGGAATTTGTGTCTAGTGTCCCAAGAGAATGTCCCAGGGAGGAGTCCCAAAAAAGGTCCATGTATAGTGTCTTAAGTAGGGGAAGTGTGGTCAAATCCCAAATGAAATGTGGAGATCACGGACTAGAGAACATAAGTATGGTCCGTTTCCTGGGTGAAAGAGTTGGTAGGATATCCAAAATACAGCAGATAGTGTCCAATGTTCACTAGTCCGTGATCTCCACATTCCATTTGGGATTTGACCGCACTTCCCCTATTTAAGACATTATACTTGGACCTTTTTTGGGACTCATTCCTGGGACATTCTTTTGGGACACTACACACAAATTCCAGTAATTTTGTTTGGGACACCAATTAATTTTTATATATATTTTTTTCTTTATCATCATTTTCTTTAGGATATTTACATATCCTCTGTGCACTCAACTATTTATTTTATTTTACAAGATTGGACAATCTTCTCTTTTCTCTTGCAAGGTGTATCCAGTCCACGGATTCATCCTTTACTTGTGGGATATTCTCATTCCCTACAGGAAGTGGCAAAGAGAGCACACAGCAGAGCTGTCCATATAGCTCCCCCTCTAGCTCCACCCACCAGTCATTCTCTTTGCCGGCTCTAAGCACTAGGGTCTCTCTACGGGAGGGTAAAGTGAATGTGGTGTTAGAATTGTAGTTTTATATCTTCAATAAAAAGTTTGTTATTTTTAAATGGTACCGGTTTGTACTATTTACTCTCTAGCAGAAAAGTGATGAAGATTTCTGCTGAGAGGAAAATGATTTTAGCATGTTGTAATTAAAATCCACAGCTGTTCCCACACAGGACTGAGGAGTACCAGAAAACTTCAGTTGGGGGGAACAGTTTGCAGGCTTGACTGCAATGAGGTATGTTCAGTCATTTATTTCTAGACAAGACTGAGATAATGCTAGAAGACTGACAAGATCCCCATGTGGGGAGGGTAAGCTATGTTCTGAGACTTAGTAAAGAATTGAATGCTTACATAACAGGGCTAATTAGGCTGGTTGACACTAATTCAGGGCAATCGATTATTTGTTTAAGAAATAATCGTTAGAGACACTTTTTTAAGCACTTTGGAGTGTTTTTCTGGGGTTATTATCCACATGGCAAAAATTTAGTCACTTGGAAGTGATTTTTGTAGGCCTCACAACTCCGGAGTGGAGTGGGAGGGGCCTAATTTCGCGCCTCAGATGCGCAGTTAGAGTTGAAAGACAGTTTATGCTGCTTCACATGGAGGGTCCAGCTGCTGATTGAGGACCTAAAAGAAGCTTTTTTTCCCCCAAAACTGATCCCTAAGGGCAAGTAGGGCCACAGCAGTAAGCTGTTGCAAGGTGCTGTAGTTATTTAACCGGTTGCTGGCTTTAGGCTGCTCCGGTTTGGGCATTAAGGGGTGCAAATTGTGGTGCAATCATATTAAAGCCTTAGGTACATACTGTGAAAATTTCAAAAGGATTGCTGCATTTTTCACTGTTTTGTAAAATTGTGTGCTCTTTTTATTTCTCAAAGGCACAGTAACATTTTTTCAAATTGTGTTTTTTATTTGATTAAAGTGTTTTCCAAGCCTGCTTGTGTATGCTACTAGTCTGTTAAACATGTCTGACACTAAGGAAAATCCTTGTTCAATGTGTTTAGAAGCCATGGTGGAACCCCCTCTCAGAATGTGTCCCAATTGCACTAATATGTCTATACACTTTAAAGATCATATTGTTGCACTTAAAAATGTGGCCCAAGATGATTCTCAGACTGAAGGTATTGAGGATAGTCCGTCTACCTCTCCCCATGTGTCACAACCAGTTACGCCCGCGCAAGCGATGCCTAGTACCTCTAGTGCGTCTGCCCCTATTACATTGCAGCAACTAGCGACAGTCATGGATAATTCCCTTGCGGCCTTTCTATCCAAACTGCCAGTTTTTCCTGCAAAGCGCGATAGCTCTGTTTTAAGAACAGATTATGAGCAGTCTGAAGCTTTGGTAGCCTTATCTGATGTACCCTCACAACGCTCTGAAGTGGAGGTGAGGGATTTGATGTCTGAGGGAGAAATTTCTGATTCAGGAAATTTTTCTCATCAGGCAGAGTCAGATTCATTAGCGTTTAAATTTAAATTGGAACACCTTCGCGTATTGCTCAGGGAGGTATTAGCTACTCTGGATGATTGTGACCCTATGGTGGTTTCAGAGAAGTTGTGTAAAATGAACAAGTACCTAGATGTCCCTGTATACACTGATGCGTTTCCAATCCCTAAGAGGGTTGCGGATATTGTTACTAGAGAGTGGGATAGACCAGGTGTCCCTTTTGTCCCCCCCCCTATTTTTAAGAAAATGTTCCCCATAACTGACCCTAGGTGGGACTCGTGGCAGACGGTCCCTAAGGTAGAGGGGGCTGTTTCTACACTTGCTAAACGCACAACCATACCAATTGAAGACAGTTGTGCTTTTAAAGATCCTATGGATAAAAAGTTAGAAGGTTTACTTAAGAAAATTTTTGTTCAACAAGGTTTTCTTCTCCAACCTATTGCCTGCATTATTCCTATAACTACTGCAGCGGCTTTCTGGTTTGAGGCGCTGGAGGAGTCGCTCCAGATGGAGACCTCATATGACGAAATTATGGATAGAATTAAGGCTCTAAAGCTGGCTAATTCTTTTATCACAGATGCCGCTTTGCAATTAGCTAAGTTAGCGGCAAAAAATTCAGGTTTTGCTATTATGGCGCGCAGAGCGCTTTGGCTCAAGTCATGGTCGGCCGATGTGTCGTCAAAATCCAAATTAATAAATATCCCTTTCAAGGGAATGACCCTTTTCGGGCCAGAATTGAAAGAGATTATTTCAGAAATCACCGGGGGAAAGGGCCATGCTCTCCCCCAGCACAAGCCTTTTAAGGCTAAAAACAAAGCTAATTTTCGTTCCTTTCGTAATTTCAGGACCGGTCCCGCTTCAGCCTCTACAGCTGCAAAGCAAGATTGTAACGCTTCACAGCCCAAGGCAACCTGGAAGCCTTACCAGGGCTGGAACAAGGGTAAACAGCCCAAAAAGCCTGCAGCTGCTACCAAGACAGCATGAAGGGGTAGCCCCCGATCCGGGACCGGATCTAGTAGGGGGCAGACTTTCTCTCTTCGCTCAGGCCTGGGCAAGAGATGTTCACAATCCCTGGGCTTTAGAGATTGTTGCCCAGGGATATCTTCTAGAATTCAAGGACTCCCCTCCAAGAGGAAGGTTCCACATTTCTCGTCTGTCTACAGACCAGACAAAGAAAGAGGCGTTCTTACACTGTGTAGAAGATCTACATACGATGGGAGTGATATACCCAGTTCCAATTGCAGAACAAGGACTGGGTTTTTACTCAAACCTGTTTGTGGTTCCCAAAAAAGAAGGAACTTTCAGACCAATCCTAGATCTAAAAATTCTTAACAGATTCCTCAGAGTCCCATCATTCAAGATGGAGACCATTCGGACAATCTTACCTATGATCCAGGAAGGTCAATATATGACTACCGTGGATCTAAAGGATGCGTACCTGCATATCCCAATCCACAAAGATCATCATCATCATCAGTTCCTCCGGTTCGCTTTTCTAGACAAGCATTACCAGTTCGTGGCTCTTCCATTCGGTTTAGCCACTGCTCCCAGAATTTTCACAAAGGTGCTAGGGTCCCTTCTGGTGGTTCTAAGACCGCGGGGCATAGCAGTGGCGCCTTATTTGGACGACATCTTAATTCAGGTGCCGTCTTTTCACAGAGCCAAGGCTCACACGGAGATTGTATTGGCCTTTCTAAGGTCTCACGGGTGGAAGGTGAACATCAAAAAGAGTTCTCTGTCCCCACTCACAAGGGTTCCCTTCCTAGGAACACTAATAGATTCAGTAGAAATGAAAATATTTCTGACGGAGGTCAGAAAGTTGAAACTTTTAACTACTTGCCGAGTTCTTCATTCCATTCCTTGGCCATCTGTAGCTCAGTGCATGGAGGCAATCGGATTAATGGTAGCGGCAATGGACATTGTCCCTTTCGCTCGGATACATCTCAGACCACTGCAACTATGCATGCTCAATCAGTGGAATGGGGATTATGCAGATTTGTCTCCTCAAATACAGTTGGACCAGGAAACTAGAGTTTCTCTTCTCTGGTAGTTGTCTCAGGATCACCTGTCTCAGGGAATATGTTTCCGCAGACCGGAGTGGATCATTGTAACGACCGACGCCAGTCTGTTAGGCTGGGGTGCAGTCTGGGACTCCCTGAAAGCTCAAGGCTTATGGTCTCGGGAAGAATCTCTTCTCCCGATAAACATTCTGGAACTGAGGGCAATATTCAACGCGCTTCAGGCATGGCCTCAACTAGCTGTGGCCAAATTCATCAGATTTCAGTCGGACAACATCACGACTGTAGCTTACATCAATCATCAGGGGAGAACAAAGAGTTCCCTAGCGATGAAGGAAGTAACCAAAATAATCAGGTGGGCGGAGGACCACTCCTGCCATCTCTCAGCAATTCACATCCCAGGAGTAGACAACTGGGAGGCGGATTTTCTAAGTTGTCAGACTTTTCACCCAGGGGAGTGGGAACTCCACCCGGAGGTATTTGCCCAGCTGACTCAGCTATGGGGCATTCCAGAGTTGGACCTGATGGCGTCCCGTCAGAACACCAAGCTTCCTCTCTACGGATCCAGGTCCCGGGACCCCAAGGCGGCATTGATAGATGCTCTAGTAGCGCCTTGGTCCTTCAATCTGGCTTATGTTTTCACACCGTTTCCTCTTCTCCCTCGTCTGATCGCCAGAATCAAGCAGGAGAAGGCGTCGGTGATTCTGATAGAGCCTGCGTGGCCACGCAGGACTTGGTATGCAGACCTAGTGGACATGTCATCTGTCCCACCATGGACACTGCCAATGAGGCAGGACCTTCTAATACAGGGTCCGTTCAAGCATCCAAATCTAGTTTCTCTACGTCTGACTGCTTGGAGATTGAACGCTTAATTCTATCAAAGCGTGGTTTCTCTGAGTCAGTTATAGATACTCTGATTCAGGCTAGAAAGCCTGTCACCAGGAAAATCTACCATAAGATATGGCGGAAATATCTTTGTTGGTGTGAATCCAAGGGTTACTCATGGAGTAAGATTAGGATTCCCAGGATATTGTCCTTTCTCCAAGACGGATTGGAGAAAGGATTGTCGGCTAGTTCTTTAAAGGGACAGATATCTGCTCTGTCTATCCTTTTACAAAAGCGTCTGGCAGAGGTACCAGACGTTCAAGTGTTTGCACAGGCTTTAGTCAGAATCAAGCCTGTATATAAACCTGTGGCTCCGCCATGGAGTCTAAATCTAGTTCTTTCAGTTCTTCAAGGGGTTCCGTTTGAACCTTTACATTCCATAGATATTAAGTTGTTATCTTAGAAAGTTTTGTTTTTGGTAGCTATCTCTTCTGCTCGAAGAGTCTCAGAATTATCTGCCTTACAGTGTGATTCACCTTACCTGGTGTTCCATGCAGATAAGGTAGTCTTGCGTACTAAACCTGGTTTTCTTCCTAAAGTGGTTTCTAACAAGAATATTAACCAGGAAATAGTTGTTCCTTCTCTGTGCCCCAATCCTTCTTCGAAGAAGGAACGTCTGTTGCACAATCTTGATGTAGTTTGTGCTCTAAAGTTCTATTTGCAAGCAACTAAGGATTTCAGACAAACATCTTCCTTGTTTGTTATCTATTCTGGTAAGAGGAGAGGTCAGAAAGCGACTGCTACCTTTCCTTTTGGCTGAAAAGCATCATCCGTTTGGCCTATGAGACTGCTGGCCAGCAGCCTCCTGAAAGTATTACTGCTCATTCTACCAGAGCAGTGGCTTCCACATGGGCTTTCAAGAATGAGGCTTCTGTTGAACAGATTTGTAAGGCAGCGACTTGGTCTTCACTGCATACTTTTGCCAAATTTTACAAATTCGATACTTTTGCTTCTTCGGAGGCTATTTTTGGGAGAAAGGTTTTGCAAGCAGTGGTGCCTTCCATTTAGGGTACCTGTCTTGTTCCCTCGCTTCATCCGTGTCCTAAAGCTTTGGTATTGGTATCCCACAAGTAAAGGATGAATCCGTGGACTGGATACACCTTGCAAGAGAAAACAGAATTTATGCTTACCTGATAAATTACTTTCTCTTGCGGTGTATCCAGTCCACGGCCCGCCCTGGCAATTAAGTCAGGTAAAAATTTTTTGTTTAAACTACAGTCACCACTGCACCCTATGGTTTCTCCTTTTTCTTCCTAACCTTTGGTTGAATGACTTGGGGGTGGAGCTAGAGGGGGAGCTATATGGACAGCTCTGCTGTGTGCTCTCTTTGCCACTTCCTGTAGGGAATGAGAATATCCCACAAGTAAAGGATGAATCCGTAGACTGGATACACCGCAAGAGAAAGTAATTTATCAGGTAAGCATAAATTCTGTTTTTTCTCAGGTTGTATTATATGAATTCAGCAGTGCCTGTTCTAATTTTCTATTTCATTGATGTTTCATTTTATTAATACCATTCTCTTTTATTAAATGTTATATTTTATCTAATACCTTCTATCAAATACCATCTATGTAATATCCTTGCTTATATATAAGCCAGTTCTTCATAGTGTATAATATATTTGAAGTCAATTTCTTACCACTATAAACTACTACATTATTACTACATTTTGCTATATTGTTACATATTCTATCAGCACTGACTACACTGCTTCACATTTCAGTCACTTATGTAACTTTACTCAATTAATATAACATTATTGCATTCTATCCATCTGTACTAGTCGCAACATTTCTTTTGCACTATTTTCTTTCAATTAAAGAATGTTTTAATCTAATATATTGATTTCTTTGGGATATCACATAACACTTTAGTATACTTAGGCCTCTCCTTTTGAGACGCTTCTTCACCCATACATTTGCATCATACTAACTAGAATGATTAGGTTAGGCAATTGTTCCCCCTTGAAAAGAGCCTGTACACTTTATAATACTTTTGGCGCTGTCCTCTATTTACCATCTCCATTTCGATCTAAAGATCCCCGTCTGATTTGCAGAGATATTTATTTATTTGAAAAGAAGGTGCATCCCAATATAAAATAGACAGATAATGGTTTGTATAACTGTGCACCTGCCAACCGATGAGATCCCCAAACTGTATAGGGTCTCATAGAAATCCCTAAAAAAAAATTCCTTAGACTTAGTGGGGTAAACGGAGGAGGTCCTGAACCTTTCTTAACCCTGCCATGCAATATTATTATGAATCCTAAAAGCAAAAGTAATGCACCAATGGCATGAGTCACGGAGGGGCAACCATAACAGCTACCATTTTTCAAGACACATTTTCACACTGTGAATTGGGATAGTTCAAAGAACCCTGGGATGAGCTAGGATCCAAAGTAAGTCCTCTAACAAGAGGGGGCCTGCCTTAATTCTCTCCATATAGTGGACATCAAATTGAATCCAGGAAGCATTGCTGCATCATTGCACATTAGGAAGAGCAACTCCACCTCTATCAGTAAGTATTTGTAGGATTACATTCAACAATTCTCAGCCTACCTGAGTTCCATATGTAAGATGAAAATGCGGCTTCAAATCTATCAAAGGTTGAGGTGGGAACCTTAAGAGGAAGGTAGGTACTAAAGGAAGTAGAGAAATGGGACATTTATAACGTAGTCACAAGATTTCCACAAAATTGCTTCAGATTTACACTTACCTGCTGTAGTAAAGATACATAAATAGCTTCTACCGTGGTGCAAGGAACTTTACAGCACCTAACTGTTTAAGACTTTTGGTCGATCACTGGAATGGGTATAGCTTTTGCAGTCAGCGCAAGAGTTTGTCTGGGACGCTGGTTTTCAAACCTGTCTTCAGGCCTCCCCAACAGTCCAGGTTTTCTGGATTACCTTTGGTGAGAGCAGGTAAAATAACCATGTTTACTAATCCGCTGATTAATTCACCTGTGCTCCAGTTCAGATATCCTCAAAATGTGGCCTGTTAGGGAGACCTGAAGACAGGTTTGAAAACCAGTGGTCTTGGATATTGATACCATATGCCTCTGTTTTAGGTTAAAGGGACATGAAACCCAAATATTTTCCTTTTATGACTCAGGTAGCGCATACCATTTTAAACAAATTTGCAATTTACTTATATTATCTAATTTGCTTCATTCTCTTGGTATCATTTGTTGAAAAGCATATCTTGATAGGCTAAGGAGCTTAGAGCTAGCTGCTGATTGGTGACTGAACTTGTATGCCCATTTTTATTAGCTTACACATGTGTTCAGCTTGTTCCTTCTTCAATAAAAGAAGCTTGCCCTTATGGTAGTTGAGAGGGGCTTAATGACAAGCGTAAACCGGAAAGGGGGCAATATTTTTGAGAGGAAAAGCCACATTCCCCTTTTTAAGTATAGAAAGGATATGGCTCACCGCTAAGCATTGCCTAAACTTGTTCGCTAACCATCTGTCCACTCTGTTGCCCTTATGGTACAGTCTTTTTCATCTTAAAGGGACACTGAACCCAAATTTTTTCTTTCATGATTCAGATAGAGCATGCAATTTTAAGCCACTTTCTAATTTATTCCTATTATCAATTTTTCTTCGTTCTCTTGCTATCTTTATTTTAAAAAGAAGACATCTAAGCTTTTTTTTTTTTCTTCAGAACTCTGGACAGCACTTTTTTATTGGAGGATGAGTTTATCCACCAATCAGCAAGAACAACCCAGGTTGATCACCAAAAATGGGCCGGCATCTAAACTTACTTTATTGCATTTCAAATAAAGATACCAAGAGAATGAAGAAAATTTGATAATAGGAGTGAATTAGAAAGTTGCTTAAAATGTCATGCTCTATCTGAATCACGAAAGAAAAATTTTGGGTACAGTGTCCCTTTAAGAAAAGCTGCCTGAACACTTTGTGATTCCAACACCACCATAGAAGAGCAAAGCTTCAGACCATCTCCTATGCAGACTACTGCCTCTTCTGAGTCATGATCTGACCAAACACAAATTGAGATTTTAGTGGATTAATGTTTTTTTGGGTCCATGAGTAGCAAAATCCACAATCAAGACACAAATGGGGTAGTGTGCAGATTTTAAGAGAGTAGGTGCCACTTGAAGCCAGTGAGTTTCTTGCAAAAATACTGTGGGGCTGATTCTAAAAAATTTGCAGGTCTAGATGTAGTTTTCTACACCAATACTCACAGGGGCAGCCTCATAGAATTCTATAAAAAAAAGGCGCAATCCCTGTGAGGGGTGAGATGTCTTCCATAGAAGTAATGAGAGTTCTCTGCTAGGTAAATGTTTGCAATAGAGGATTAGGTACACAGGAAGAGACCGGCGTATTGTTAAACTTAAAGGGCCACTGTAAGTAAATATTTTCTATGCCTGTTACTAACTACCCCAAATACGCTTTTTATCAATAGCATTTAATTAACATATCTCTACCGTATAGCAGAAATCTTGTCTGCAAATTTAATTGTTTTCCAAACCCACTCTGTGGGTATCCTTTGCTCTGTACCAATCCGTTTACAATACCTAGGTTTCAAAATGGCGCTTTAAACACAAAGTTATTGGTTTAAGTATTTTGAACATGCAGTGCTGAAAATAGTGGGCAGGATAACGTGACATTATCGGCGAATAAAAGATATAACTTTTAGAACGTTATGAAACTTTGTTTTGGAGAAAATATAGGTCAGTAGGTTTTAATTAATGTTTATTAACTTTAATATGTTAGTTGTTTAGCTTAAAAATTATAACAGAAAGTAATCCTTTAAATATTACACCCAATACATTGTATTGTACATATTGTGAACTGTACCTTCCATTCAGAGTGTTTCGAGTAATTTTATAAAATCTTGCCACCTTTTAACTAGCGAGATACAACAGTGAGAACTGTCAGATATTTCTTATATTTCTTATTAAGGTTTAAGAATTGATATCCTTTTCAGGCTTCTTTTATTGAGCTTTTAGAAGCTAGTCTCAAAACGGTTGAGGCCATTTTTACCCTGGCTTTATGTTCTAGCATTCCTTTGGAATATAGTTCTTCCTTTATAGTCCCTTTTTAAACTTTAGCTTGCCACTTTTTTAACTGGCGAGATAAAACAGTGAGAACTGTCAGATATTCCTTATATTTCTTCTCAAGGTTTAAGAATGTGTCCTTTTCAGGCTTCTATTAGTGAGTTTTTGGAAGCTAGTCTCAAAACGGTTGAGGCCATTTTTACTCTGGCTATATGTTCTAGCATTCCTTTGGAAGATAGTTCTTCCTTTATATACCCTTTAGACAGGAAGATAATTTCCTTCCCTGGGAGGGCCTATTTGCATGCAAGTTATATTCTTAGTCCAGTAATATATGTTCCTGATGTGTGTGTTGCTTGATCTTTGTTTTTCTGGGAAGTTTTCTTCTGATTCTGCCAGTGAGATTTTTTTAAACCATTTATATTGTTTAAATGTGTAAAAGCTTTCTTTTGTTGTCATTCATTAATGCTAGAATATGTCTTTAGCTGTTCTTTCTAGAAGCGCATTATAATTAGAATCTTGTCTGCTGAAATGCTTTTTAATTCTAGACTTTTATCTCTTTCTTTACAAAGAAATATTTTTATTTGATTCTGGTTTGGATTTCTATTATTTCTATGGTGTTTGGGGTTAAGGAGCTTTTCTTCCTCTGGATTAGTAGTCCAAATGTATTTTTTAAGATCAGATTTGTGTTTTGTCCCTTTCGATAAACAGAATTCAGAAATAATTTTTCCACTTAGTATCAGAGTTTTTCTTGTTCCGTCTGGAAATAATAGAATGGTTTTTGCTTAATGTTTCAGTGTGTTTTTACTGGATTTGGGCACTATACCCTCTCCTTGCAAGGCTGCAAAGCTAGATATTAGGCCAATTTATTTGCTCTGGGGAATGCTGACTGGGTCAGTACTGTTAGTTGAATTGGTACAGGCCTAAGTAGTTTAAGATCCCATCCAAGTTTGCATGTAGGTGCAGCCTTTGATTGATATTTGGTAGGTGACTCCTTTTTCAGGAAGCTTGGTTTTAGTCTGTTCAGGTTCCTTGAATTCCTATTATAGCCTCAAGGATATCGAATAGGTTTCAGATCAAGGCCTCCCAAGGGAGGGTTTTTTTCTGTTCTATGTTCCTAGGAACTCTGGACTGTGTTTGTGGATGATCTGTTTTTTTATTCAAGGGTGATTGATTTGTCAGGAAGAGCTTTGGTGATTCTGTTTTGCTCCAGCTTCTTCCTGTTTTTGGTATGCGGATCTCGTTCTGTTGTCCAGTTTCTCTCCTTGGCTGCTTCTTTTTGTATCCAGACCTTATATTTTAAGATCCTTCTTTCTATTCAGATTCTAGTTCTCTTGGTTTGATGGCATGAAGATAGAATTAGAAACCCTTTGAACTATTGATTCATTTATTAAGTTTCTAATACAGGCTTGTAAGTTTGTGACTAGGGAATTGTTTAACGGTCTGAAAAGCCTTTATTTCATGGTGTGTTTTTTCTTCTTCTTGGTATTCTTTTTTGAATTCCCAGATTTCTTGCTATTTTTATAGAATGGTTTGAAAAACATAATTTATGTAAGAACTTACCTGATAAATTCATTTCTTTCATATTAGCAAGAGTCCATGAGCTAGTGACGTATGGGATATACATTCCTACCAGGAGGGGCAAAGTTTCCCAAACCTTAAAATGCCTATAAATACACCCCTCACCACACCCACAATTCAGTTTAACGAATAGCCAAGAAGTGGGGTGATAAGAAAAAAGTGCGAAAGCATATAAAATAAGGAATTGGAATAATTGTGCTTTATACAAAAAAATCATAACCACCACAAAAAAGGGCGGGCCTCATGGACTCTTGCTAATATGAAAGAAATGAATTTATCAGGTAAGTTCTTACATAAATTATGTTTTCTTTCATGTAATTAGCAAGAGTCCATGAGCTAGTGACGTATGGGATAATGACTACCCAAGATGTGGATCTTTCCACACAAGAGTCACTAGAGAGGGAGGGATAAAATAAAGACAGCCAATTCCTGCTGAAAATAATCCACACCCAAAATAAAGTTTAATGAAAAACATAAGCAGAAGATTCAAACTGAAACCGCTGCCTGAAGTACTTTTCTACCAAAAACTGCTTCAGAAGAAGAAAATACAACAAAATGGTAGAATTTGGTAAAAGTATGCAAAGAGGACCAAGTTGCCGCTTTGCAAATCTGATCAACCGAAGCTTCATTCCTAAACGCCCAGGAAGTAGAAACTGACCTAGTAGAATGAGCTGTAATCCTATGAGGCGGAGTCTTACCCGACTCAACATAGGCAAGATGAATTAAAGATTTCAACCAAGATGCCAAAGAAATGGCAGAAGTTTTCTGGCCTTTCTAAAACCGGAAAAGATAACAAATAAACTAGAAGTCTTTCGGAAAGACTTAGTAGCTTCAACATAATATTTCAAAGCTCTAATAACATCCAAAGAATGCAACGATTTCTCCTTAGAATTCTTAGGATTAGGACATAATGAAGGAACCACAATGTCTCTACTAATGTTGTTGGAATTCACAACTTAGGTAAAAATTCAAAAGAAGTTCGCAACACCGCCTTATCCTGATGAAAAATCAGAAAAGGAGACTCACAAGAAAGAGCAGATAAATCAGAAACTCTTCTGGCAGAAGAGATGGCCAAAAGGAACAAAACTTTCCAAGAAAGTAATTTAATATCCAATGAATGCATAGGTTCAAATGGAGGAGCTTGAAGAGCCCCCAGAACCAAATTCAAACTCCAAGGAGGAGAAATTGACTTAATGACAGGCTTTATACGAACCAAAGCTTGTACAAAACAATGAATATCAGGAAGAATAGCAATCTTTCTGTGAAAAAGAACAGAAAGAGCAGAGATTTGACCTTTCAAGGAACTTGCGGACAAACCCTTATCTAAACCATCCTGAAGAAACTGTAATATTCTCGGTATTCTAAAAGAATGCCAAGAAAAAAGATGAGAAAGACACCAAGAAATATAAGTCTTCCAGACTCTATAATATATCTCTCTGGATACAGATTTACGAGCCTGTAACATAGTATTAATCACAGGGTCAGAGAAACCTCTTTGACCAAGAATCAAGCGTTCAATCTCCATACCTTTAAATTTAAGGATTTCAGATCCTGATGGAAAAAAGGACCTTGAGACAAAAGGTCTGGTCTTAACGGAAGAGTCCATGGTTGGCAAGAGGCCATTCGGACAAGATCCGCATACCAAAACCTGTGAGGCCATGCCGGAGCTACCAGCAGAACAAACAAGCATTCCTTCAGAATCTTGGAGATTACTCTTGGAAGAAGAACTAGAGGCGGAAAGATATAGGCAGGATGATACTTCCAAGGAAGTGATAATGCATCCACTGCCTCCGCCTGAGGATCCCGGGATCTGGACAGATACCTGGGAAGTTTCTTGTTTAGATGAGAAGCCATCAGATCTATTTCTGGAAGTTCCCACATTTGAACAATCTGAAGAAATACCTCTGGGTGAAGAGACCATTCGCCCAGATGCAACGTTTGGCGACTGAGATAATCCGCTTTCCAATTGTCCATACCTGGGATATGAACCGCAGAGATTAGACAGGAGCTGGATTCCGCCCAAACCAAAATTCGAGATACTTCTTTCATAGCCAGAGGACTGTGAGTCCCTCCTTGATTGATGTATGCCACAGTTGTGACATTGTCTACCTGAAAACAAATGAACAACTCTCTCTTCAGAAGAGGCCAAGACTGAAGAGCTCTGAAAATTGCACGGAGTTCCAAAATATTGATCGGAAATCTCACCTCCTGAGATTCCCAAACCCCTTGTGCCGTCAGATACCCCCACACAGCTCCCCAACCTGTAAGACTTGCATCTGTTGAGATTATAGTCCAGGTCGGAAGAACAAAGAAGCCCCCTGAACTAAACGATGGTGATCTGTCCACCATGTCAGAGAGTGTCGTAAAATCGGTTTAAAGATATTAATTGAGATATCTTTGAGAAATCCCTGCACCATTGGTTCAGTATACAGAGCTGAAGAGGTCGCATGTGAAAACGAGCAAAGGAGATCGCATCTGATGCGGCAGTCCTAAGACCCAACATTTCCATGCATAAGGCTACCAAAGGGAATGATTGTGACTGAAGGTTTTGACAAGCTGATATCAATGTTAAACTTCTCTTGTCTGACAAGGACAGAGTCATAGACACCGAATTTATCTAGAAACCTAAAAAGGTTACCCTTGTCTGAGGAATCAATGAACTGATTGGTAAATTGATCCTCCAACCATGAACTTGAAGAAACAACACAAGTCGATTCGTATGAGATTCTTCGAAAATGAGAAGACTGAGCAAGTACCAAGATATCGTCCAAATAAGGAAATACCAAAACCCTATTCTCTGATTACAGAAAGAAGGGCACCGAGAACCTTTGAAAAAAAATTCTTGGAACTGAGGCTAGGCCAAATGGTAGAGCCACAAAACTGGTAATGCTTGTCTAAAAAGAGAATCTCAGACACTAAAAGTGATCTGGATGAATCGGAATATGCAGATACACATCCTGTAAATCTATTGTAGACATATAATGCCCTTGCTAAACAAAAGGCAGGATAGTCCTACAGTAACCATCTTGAATGTTGGTATCCTAACATAACGATTCAATAATGATAGATCCGGAACTGGTCTGAAGGAATTGACCTTCTTTGGTACAATGAAGAGATAAAATAAAACCCCAGCCCCTGTTCCAGAACTGGAACTGGCATAAATACTCCAGCCAACTCTAGATCTGAAACACATTTCAGAAATGCTGAGCCTTTGCTGTGTTAACTGGGACACGGGAAAGAAAAGAATCTCTTAGCAGGAGGCCTTAACTTGAAGCCAATTCTGTACCTTTCTGAAACAATGTTTCTGAAACCAGAGATTAAGAACTGAATTGATCCAAATTTCTTTGAAGAAAACGTAATCTGCCCCATACCAGCTGAGCTGGAATAAGGGCCGCACCTTCATAGGTACTTAGGAGCTGGCTATAGGTTTCTATAAGGCTTGGATATATTCCAAACTGGAAATAGTTTCCAAACTGATACCGCTCCTGAGAATGAATGATCAGGCTTTTGTTCCTTGTTGTGAGGAAAGGAACGAAAATGATTATTTACCCTGGAAAGAAAGGGAAAGCAAAGTTGACTTAGAAGACATGTCAGCATTCCAAGTTTAATCCATAAAGATTTTCTAGCTAAAATAGCTAGAGACATATACCTGACATCAACTCTAATGATATCAAAAGATGGTATCACCAATAAAATTATTAGCATGTTATAGAATAATAATAATGCTATAAAATTATGATCTGTTACTTGTTGCGCTAAAGCTTCTAACCAAAAAGTTGAAGCTGCAGCAACATCCGCTAAAAATATAGCAGGTCTAAGAAGATTACCTGAACATAAGTAAGCTTTTCTTAGAAAGGATTCAATTTTCCTATCTAAAGGATCCTTAAATGAAGTACTATCTGCTGTAGGAATAGTAGTACATTAGCAGGAGTAGAGACAGCCCCATAACCTTAGGGATTTTTGTCCCAAAAAACTCTAATCTGTCAGATGGCACAGGATATAATTTGCTTAAACGTCTAGAAGGAGTAAATAAATTACCCAAATTATTCCATTCCCTGGAAATTACTTCAGAAATAGCATCAGGGAGATAAAACACTTCTGGAATAACTACAGGAGATTTAAAAAACCTTATTTAAATGTTTACATTTAGTATCAAGAGGACCAGAATCCTCTATTTCTAATGCAAATAACACTTCTTAAGTAAAGAACGAATAAATTCCATCTTGAACAAATACAAAGATTTATCAGCATCAACTTCTGAGACAGAAACCTCTGAACCAGAAGAACCATTATCAGTATCAGAATGATGATGTTCATTTAAAAATTCATCTGAAAAAAGAGAAGTTTTAAAAAAACTTTTATGTATACTAGAAGGAGAAATAACAGACATAGCCTTCTTAATGGATTTAAAAAATAAAATCTCTTATGTTATCAGGAACACTCTGAAAATTAGATGTTGACGGAACAGCAACAGGTAATGTAACAGTACTAAAGGAAATTTTATCTGCATTAATAAGTTTGACATGACATGCAATACAAATAACAGCTGGAGAAACAGATACCAAAAGTTTATAGCAGATACACTTAGCTTGGTAGCTCCAGCACTGTGCAGTGATTTTCCTGAAGTATCTTCTGACTCAGTTGCAACGTGGAACATCTTGCAATATGTAAAAGAAAAAAACAACATATAAAGCAAAATTGATCAAATTCCTTAAATGACAGTTTCAGGAATGGGAAAAAAATGCCAGTGAACAAGCTTCTAGCAACCAGAAGCAATAAATAATGAGACTTAAATAATGTGGAGACAAAAATGACGCCCATATTTTTTAGCGCCAAAAAAGACGCCCACATTATTTGGCGCCTAAATGCTTTTGGCGCCAAAAATGACGCCACATCCGGAACGCCGACATTTTTGGCGCAAAATAACGTCAAAAAAATGACGCAACTTCCGGCGACACGTATGACGCCGGAAACGGAAATAGAATTTTTGCGCCAAAAAAGTCCGCGCCAAGAATGACGCAATAAAATGAAGCATTTTCAGCCCCCGCGAGCCTAACAGCCCACAGGGAAAAAGTCAAATTTTAAGGTAAGAAAAAATGTTAAATTAAAATGCATTATCCCAAATATGAAACTGACTGTCTGAAAATAAGGAAAGTTGAACATTCTGAGTCAAGGCAAATAAATGTTTAAATACATATATTTAGAACTTTATAAACAAAGTGCCCAACCATAGCTTGGAGTGTCACAGAAAATAAGACTTACTTACCCCAGGACACTCATCTACATATAGCAGATAGCCAAACCAGTACTGAAACGAGAATCAGCAGAGGTAATGGTATATATAAGAGTATATCGTCGATCTGAAAAGGGAGGTAAGAGATGAATCTCTACGACCGATAACAGAGAACCTATGAAATAGACCCCGTAGAAGGAGATCACTGCATTCAAATAGGCAATACTCTCCTCACATCCCTCTGACATTCACTGCACGCTGAGAGGAAAACCGGGCTCCAACTTGCTGCGGAGCGCATATCAACGTAGAATCTAGCACAAACTTACTTCACCACCTCCATCGGAGGCAAAGTTTGTAAAACTGAATTGTGGGTGTGGTGAGGGGTGTATTTATAGGCATTTTAAGGTTTGGGAAACTTTGCCCCTCCTGGTAGGAATGTATATCCCATACGTCACTAGCTCATGGACTCTTGCTAATTACATGAAAGAAAAGGGTTTATCCACGAGTTCTTTTGAAGGGTTACATTTTCTGTCCTTTTTAGTTATTTTTTCTGTAAAAAGATTGCTAACCCTTCTTTACATTCATGATTTAGTCCTTTCCTGGCCTAGAATGAAACCTGTTTATATTCCTCCTTGGAACCTTTATTTGATCTTGAGGATTTTACAGGTTCCTCCTTTTCGGCCTATGTATCAGGTGTATATTCTTTCTGGAAGTTTTGTTTATTTTAGCGATTTCGTCTGTTATTAGAGATTCTGCTCTTTATTGTGTTCCTCCTTATCTTATTATTCTTTAGGATAAGGTTTTGTTTTCTGTCTATATAAGTTGGGACATTGTTGTTTCTTCTTTTTTATTCAGAATGGTCGCTTCATGTTTTGGTTTCTGTTAGAGGTTTGTAGTGTTATGCTGACACTACTAAGGCTTTCAGGCCATCTCTGTTAGTTTGTTCCTTTTGCTGGTTCTAGGAAGTTCAGAGAATTTTGTCTGTTTCTTTGGCTTTATTTTGATTCATACAGTTTTCTTAGAGGCAGGTAAGCCTCCACCTAGATGGCTTTCTGCTCATATTTTTAGACCAGTTGCCACTTCTTGTGTGTTTAGAATATTTTATCAGTGGACAATCATTTTGCTAGTCAGCTATTTGGTCTTCTTTGCATATTTTTTGTACCATTTTACTCTTTTTGCTTCTTCTGAGTCCACCTTTGGTAGGGTGTCCTTCAGGCAGTTGTCTCAATTTGTTTTTTTTTGCCTATTGGTTATTTGTTATTGCCTTTTTTAAGGCTCTATTAGGATTGGGGGTTTAGTTTAATTTTCTTTTCTTTTTTTTGCATCCCACCCTTTTCTGTTATTACTCGTGGACTCCACACCTTGGGTATTAGTTCCCAGGAGTAATTGAACGTGAACTCTCACCACCTGTATAAAAGAAAACATACTTTATGCTTACCTGATAAAATAATTTCTTTCATGGTGAAGAGAGTTAACAAGACCCCACCCTGTTTTGTTTGGGGGGGTTTCCTCCTTTTTGCACACATTTATTTTTCCTCTGCTCCTATCTGGTTGGCTCTTATAGCGTTTCCTTCCTCTTTCTACTCGGCTATACATTAGACAGAGGTACTGGTGAGGTGGGAGGGTTTTATAGAGTAGATAGAAATTGTAGACTCTCACAACCATGAAACAAATTAATTTATCAGGTAAGCATAAATCAAGGAACAGTTCATGTGACTGTGCTTAGGTTGCTGGATCGGAATCCCAAAACAGCATTGGTACAGGGTGAGGTGGCAGATTTCTATACTACGACTAACAGATCACCAGTGGATAGAAATCTTTTCTAAGGGGGCATCCAACTGGAAGGGTGTTACTGCACCCCCACCCCCCTAATCACCAAGCATGTTGTACCATCTTTTGCTTTAGCTTTCATAGGGAGAAGGGGAAGTAGTTCCACTTCTAGGCAAGGAGATACCCATAAGTGGTCACGCCAACTCTGCTTGCCCAGAGAAAATGAAATTGGCATAATCAGCTGTAGGAAGTCATCCCTCAGAATTACCAGCTTTTGTGTTTGTCACCCGGTCAGATGCAAACAACAATAAAAATCTGCAACCTGTCACTGTGGAACACAACTTAGCACTGGGACTCGTACAATGGAGCAAATGTGACCCTTGTGCGACCAGAGCTGGTGAGCGCTAAGGACATTATCACTAGCAGGACTGTAGTAGTTAAGGGATTTGGGGGAGTACAACTTGCTGTGCCTATGGCACGTGTATATCTAGTATGGAAAGCAGGGAGAGGTCTAATAAAAGTGGGGGGTATCTTACAATATTTCTACTGAAGTATTACTGGGTACTGATCTGGGCAGGTTGTTATCACTGTATGTGCCTGACAATGATACATGTGACCTAGCTACATTAGATATTGTACCTGATGTGCAAATGGCTGGATGTAAGCAGAGACATGCTGACCAGGGGGGAGGACAGAGTGCATGTGTAAAAAATGTTGTACCTGAACTGGGGATGTTGAGATATGAAAATGTGAGAAGACTGTCTGACTGGGAGAGAGGATCAAATCTCAGCAAGAATCAGTTGGTGCCAAAACCAGTGGGGTCCACAGTACCGAGTGACAATGTAAAGGGAAAGATTTACTTGGCGGAGGGGCAGATGGATGGTGCCTGAAACAGTGGGGTCCACTGTACTGATTGAAAATGTAAGGGGAGAGAATGACAGGGATACTGAGCAGATGGATGACGAGTGCCAGTCTGTACCAGTAGAGATTACTGTAAAGGGATAGAATGACTGTAAGGAAGGGAATATGGATGATGTGTGTCAGTCTTTGCCAGAACCAGTAGAGTCCCTAGTAAAGGGTGTAAAGTTACAGCTTACTTTGAAAAAGGGGCAGAAGGAAGATATGTGCCTGTCTGTACCAGAGCCAGAGGGATCACAAACCCTGAGTGAATATGTCAAGGTGCAAACTGACTGTGAGAGAGGGCAAAGGGAGAGTGTGGACCAATCTGTGCCAGAAGCAGCAGTGCCCCAGAATCCAGAGTGTGTGTGGGAGGAGGATACAGGATACTCCTTGAAAGAGTGTGGGTGACAGAGACTCCAGTAATCTCAGTAGTGACCTGTAAGCCGTCTGCACAATCTAATGGACTGGGACTGACTCTGACTGAGGATCCAAATGTTATATATGCAGAGAAGTGTACTCACACAGCAGCACCGTCCCACCCAGTAAACTGGTATTAGTGCAAAGTCAGGGTTCTCGGTAGACATGTGCGTTTCGTTTCTTTCCGAATTTAAATTCGGACGAATTTGTTAAATTCGGAGATTCAGATCGATTCGAATTACCGTAGCACTGAATCTAATGAATAAATCCAAATTAGTTCGGATTTATTCGTAACATTCGGATGGCCATGGACTAATCACAATTACACTGGTATTGTACTGTATATTAGGTTATATCACTCTGCTATGGGTTACACCTAATATTACAGTACATACTAGTCTAATACACAGCACATCCCACGTAACACATACCGAACTTCCGAATTTACGAATCGAATCCGAACCGAATACATCCGAATTTATTTGAATCCGAACTAATCCGAAACAAATGCATTCGAATGTATCCAAATTCAAATCGATCCGAAAACGAAATTCGAAAACATCTGAATCGATCCGAAACAAATTTTTTCACCGCACACAAGTCTAGTTCTCGGAAGGCCCAGCAGATAAGGTACCACATTGGAAAAAATGGAGAATGCTGCTAAGCAACCTCCTAACAACCCTGCTAATCGTTCAAAAAAAAAAAAAAAAAACAGACTCCCTGTCATAGTTTTTATAAGTTTTACTTGGGCACACAACCTGGTGCCTAAGGTCAAGATGTCAACAACAGAGTGACAGAGTGACAGGAAACAGTGTCTCTATCAAAGCAAAGGCCTTAGGTCAATTAAAGGTAACACTATAGGATATCTTTAGACATGTTTTAATCACATGAATGTTACGGAGTGACAAAATATGACAGACATGTCATGTTTGGTATCAAAATAATCCTCATGATGTCATATATATATATAAAATCATTATGGTCTTTTTAATACAATCGTGTGTTTTTTTGTTTTGTTTTTAAAAGTACATTTTATATGGTAAATTGTACCTTGATTTTAGTAAAATAGTGCCACAACAAGGTTTTCCAAAACACTTTAGAAATGGGTGTTTGTTTTCTTCTCCCATGTCCAATCAGCATTCGCTTGTTGATCAGACAGGGGAGTGAGCTACAGCAAAGGAATGCTGACAGTTTTTACACTTTTTTTTTTGCCGTTCACATTGCAGTGCTGAATTACAGATATATCACATACAATAATTACTTTCATACCCCTCGTCTATAACCTATTTTTGTTTTTTTACAAGTTTGTATCTACTTTGGGCATAACCAACATTTTCCAAACTCAGGAACTAATGTAGAATGTTTAAATAAATTTTAGTTACGATGTGCAACATATATTACAGTGATTGTTAACTTATACATATATAAGTCAAACAGTTCTGTACACTGAGGCCTTGATTCTCACATGTCCCAAATCTCACCAGACGCATCACCATGGAAACAGAGCAAGCCATTTTAAGTACATAAAGTGCGGGAACTATTATGCATTATTTCCTGCATTACAAATGGTTGTATTGTACACTGTACCCTGTTTTCATCATATGAGAACATTCTTGTGATGATTTGTGCTTCACTGCATAATGGTATGGCTGGGCACATAAAGGAGTATAACAGGATTTGTGGCTGCTGAGCGCTGCTCTAGTCAAAAAGGACAATCTTTCTGGCGTCATTCTGAAGTTATAGATAGCTCCAGACTAGTCATAAGAAGCCATCCTGAAGTATGCCCACAGGCTAAAATATTTAAAGGAGATGACTCTAGAGTCATTCATTGACTGTTCATGCTAGTGAGGTAATCAGTAAGGTAATCTGCTAATCATTCTGAAGTCATCACCCAGATTTTTTTACCTTAGCTTATGACTTTACAAGCCTGATGATGTACAAATGACTTCTAAATAGTTGATCATCAAATGACCCCAGAATGGTCTCTGAAGTAATCCTGTTTGTCTTGGGTGGTGTGTGTGCGTATATCATGTCTGTGGTAACAATTTCTCTCTGCAGCTGTCTTGAATTCATGCAGTTTTCCCCCAATAAACTAACTGCTGTATATTGATGATCAGACACTAGATCAGTCTGCACATAGGAGTGTCTGTCTGCTAACGTGAATCTATTACCTTCTTAAACAATTTGTGAGTTAAGAATTATAACTCAAGCTCAAAAAAAAGAGGTTATAAAATTGCCAACTATTGGCAACTATTGGCAACTCGTCAACAAGCACAAAGGGGCGGGATCAGGTTTTGATTGGCATTTTGCAGCCTCCTCATCTCTGCAGAAGCTGTGAGGAGATACATGAAGCATGAAATTCGCAGGCTCCGACTTACATGTCTGTTGTCCGACTCGATCAGACCATAATTGGATGTGGAATCGCCAATTTCAATGGGCAGTGGAAGCAATAATAATTTGTAAGAATAATATCTTTAAAACGGCAAATTAAGGGGGCGGAGCCAGACACCAAAGCAATAGGTCGCACAGAAACAGAGCTCCTGCAAAAATATTCTCATTCTATGGCTTTTTCATGCAATATAAATATCTAACTTTTGGATTTTTATCTACTACAGAGGAGAAAATTAATCTGTGATGCTTCACTCTGATATTTATAGTATCAGCTAAATAAACATTGACTTTTTTTATGAGGCCACGAGGAGGTCTAGTCTAGAGATCTGCATATACACGGTGGAGCTTTCAGTGAGATCTAAGGAACCTGCAAACTGGACTACTTTGTGAATAAGGCACTGATCACAGTCAACGGAGATACAACTGAGCTTCAGCCCAGTATCCCCTGGAGTCAGCCTCCGGTATTCAAAATGGAGCCTCATACCCTACTACAGGCACTCAATCGGTTGTGCGCTGTGACAGCATCAAGAGGATTTTATAGCTGAAATTGTTACCGCATTTCATTTACCTATCAGCTATACTCCTGCCACGCTCTCTGGAGACAACGCTACTAACTAGCTTCGTGACGGCACTGGTTTGGATCCCCGGCAATTACCATTCAGTGAAACATCAGATCTCCAAACACAGAGGAGCATTACCTTACTGACGAAGGACTGTCATCATCTGGCAGCCATTGTTGGTCTATCTCAAGACACAGCAACAGGCTTGGACTCTGCCAACATATATCTAACAACGGAGAGGTTTCTGGCTTCACGGAGGCAGTTTGAGGAGGAAAAGAATCAGGTATTTTATGGGAATTTTCTAGAGCTCCGCAGCAGCATACATCCAATTGCTAACCTTGGTGACCCAAGAAAGCAGGCCCGATTCCCTGCAGTTTTCCCACTTGCTTGGGCAAGCATGCAGCTGGCTAAAATTCTGATACCTTGGAAGATCTTCAAAGAACAGGCTTTAAAACTTCCCAGACTTGGAATGGGCTAAGTAACTCTATCTTCAGTTTGAAAGTGAACTCTGCACAAAGTCTATTTATGCTTGCTCACATTAATAAGTTATATATAAATATACAGTTTTCTTTCTTATACTGTAGTTTTCTCACAAATGTCAGTTAGTTACAGTTTCCTTCCTAATGCAACATGTGACAGCCTTCAGCCAATCACAAAATGCATATCCTATGAATCTTGCACATGCTCAGTAGGTACTGATGCCACAGAAAGTGTGCAGATAAAAATAATGTGCGCATTTAGATCATGGATGTGAATTGGAAAGTTATTTAAAATTGTGTGCTCTATCTGAATCATGAAAGTTTAATTTTGACTTGACTGTCCCTTTAATAAACATTGATTCGTGAAATAAACGTTTTATTAACCCTTTGGTCAAAAATGACTATTAATGGCCCTTTAACACTTGCACTCACTGAACTAAGTCACAAGCCTACCTGGAGTGGCTAGACTGTGAAAAACTGGTTAAGGTAGAAAGGGTTGGTTAATCCTTTCTGTGCCAAACTGGTCAGTTGCCGGGTTGGCTAACCCTGTATGTTTCCTTTTAAATAAAATACTAAGTGGTTTTCATCATTGTGGTTATTGCAATGCTTGTACAAATGTAAATATCAAGAAGAAAATACAAAAATTTTTTTTTTTTTTGTAAATGTATCATTAGAAAAATGTGTAATTCCACTCACAACTGTCACAATAAAATGTAGTATTGATAAACACAGATTCTCGCAGTCAATTTATATTTCAAAAACATATAAACCACAAATATCTCTTGGTTGTTATTTTGAGAAAAGTTGACCCCAGGAGGAGGGTGGAAATACTTTTCATGATCTTAATAAATTAGCTTGAAATATATATATATATATATATATATATATACTGTATGTGTGTATATATATACACATATATACATATATATATATATATATTTATACATATATTTTGTAAAACTTTAATGTATATTAAAATATTTTTGTTATATTTTCATTTAATATTTTATGTTTGTAGGTGTAGTTTGTTTGTTTTTTTAATATACTTCACCTCGCTATATATATATATATATATATATATATATATATATATATATATATATATATATATATATATATATATATATATATATATAAAATATATATACCTATAATGTTCTTTCTGTTTTAGAGGATTATATTTACATTTTTGGATCTTTGTTAGATCAATTTATGTTTGCATTAGATCTAGCATACAAGAAACGGTATTAAAGATTTTTGGCAGGGGGCTAGCCTGTCATCAGTCCCACTTAACAACAAAATGGACAAAAAGATATTTAATTTGATAGATATTTGTTAGATCAGGTATAATCAGTCCGTTGTTTTGTTAGATCTAACATAATCAAAAAGATATTAGGTATTCAATTGGGGGGGGGGGGGTTGGCCCCTCCAAATCAAACATTTTTCATTCAGGCTAACAGATCTTGGTTAAATCAAGTGTTTATATGTTAGATCTAACAAACAAAAGCTGACCTTCCAACTATTCCGTTTTAGCAGGACAGTCACAAATTCTGAGGACTCTCCCTGTCATGCAGCTTTCAGCCCCACAGCTGCACACAGTTTTTATATGTACACTGCTGCTGTACTGGGATATGACTAGGACCTGCTGCTTTTGCATTTTAACCTGGTCCTGTAGCCACTGGTGGCCGTCAGTGTTTCATGTGGTGTAAATAATGACAGTACAAGTCATTAGGGTACAGAAGCAATGATCTTAGAAGAAAACCAGAAGAACAGGAAATGCAACACAGGAAACAACTGCAATAGAAATTAATCATAGAGTTGCATATAAACTACACATAACACCCATAACATCTCCCTCTTTTAGTGTTAATAAATCAATGTGAAATTTGTAATAACACATTCTACAGGTTAAGTCTCTTGGGCGGTTGTGAATGTCTGCCACTATGGGTGAAGACTGGTCCTCTTTGTTCAAAGAATTTCTTAGCCCTCTCTGAGGTTACTGGGCTCACCACTTGCTGGCCTGCTCTACGCTTGACTGCCGTCAGGTATACCTGCTTGCTCAGGACTGTCATTAACATTAATCTGTGGCATCACCTCTGTACATTCTTTACTGCCAATGGGCGAGTGTGCCCTTCTAATACCAGCGGAGTCTGGCCTGTCAACTGGATATTGTGAATCGAGTTGCTCAGCCACTCGCAGATCCACACAATTGCAGAGATAGAGGGTTCATTCAATGTCCACAAGATAGGAGCATGGTACAACCTTTTGCAGACAGGTACTCATTCTTTAACGACTTGTTCTCCAGGCAGCAGTTTCATACAGATTCTTTCCCTAATATTCATTTCAGGCAAATCTCTGGCAGATGTGTCATATAGTGCCTTGGACATTTGCCTCTTAAGTCATAACTTTTCTGGTATACCTTGTATTACAGAGGGTTAAAGAAACTAGTTGCCTACTGGTAAGTAGGTCTTTAATCTCCTTGACATCAGTCTCTGTGCCGGACTATTATCCATGCCCTCGATTTGAGTGTTTCTATAATGTCAGATGGCCTTCCACGGGTCTTTACCATCACTTTGTGCTTTCTTGCATACATTTTGAACAATCTTCACAACAGATTCAGCTTTGCCATTAGTCTGTGGATGACGTGGTGAGGAAGTCACATGCTCAAACTCCCATTCAGCGGAAAATGTCCTAAATTTTAACCTTGCTTAATGAGGGCCATTATCAGAGATCACTTTAACTGGTTGGCCATGACGTGCAAACAGAGCCTTGCACTTCTTAACTGTAGTTTCAGTAGATAAGTCAGGAAGAAGTAAAATTTCCCAAAAGTCTGAGTAGTGATCGACTAATATTAGGTACTCTTTTCCTGCGTAGTTGAATAAGTCTATACTGACGATCTTCTGAGAACGTGTAGGTATCTCATGTGACATCATTGTTTCTTTTTGTTGCATGTGTGCATATTCATTGTAAGTGGGACAATTGCTGACAAAGTCTTTGATTTCACCTTGCATGTTGGGCCAGTAAAAAGTATCACAAGCTTGTCTGTAGCATGCCTCACCCCCAATGTGGATTGAGTCTATGAGTAATAACATCTCTGCTCTCAGTGACTTCAGCACTATGACTCTTGGACCTTTGTATTATGAGTGTTATGTTTGTCAGTAAGTTCTGCAGTACGACATATCTCAATTGCTGCTTGTAGGTTCAAATCATGTTCCCTCAATAGGCGGCGACGTGTCCTTTCACTATTGATACCTAGAACTATTTTGTCGCGAATAAGTTCATCTCTCAGAGAGCCATACTCACAGCTTGCAGCTTTTTCTCTTAGCCGTGTGACAAAGTTGTCTATTACTTCACCTTCTTCTTGCTTGCAGCTGCCAAATATATATCTTTCATATATTATATTTTTAGGTCTGAAAAAAGCTTCTAATGCATCCAGGATGGCTTTAGTGTCTCTCTTTTGCTCCTCTGTGAGGTTCAAATTATGCTTGTAAACATGGTGGCATTTGCTGCCCATCACCCTCCTCAGTGTGGCTGCTTGCACTGCTGCAGGCTTCTCATTTAACCCTGTGGCTATGGAGTAATCTTCAAACTCAGCTCTAAAGCTATCCCAGTTACTGCTGCAATCCCCACTCACTCTCATCGCCTCAGGCAGTGGAATGTTGTTAGCAGCTGCCATGATGCTGGGTTTCTAGCTTCCGATGCTCAGTTTCCAGGACAGGGCTGTGATTACTACAGGAGGCACAATCAGCTCTAAAGTCTCTCACTGCAAGACTGGCAAGTTCTCAGCATCAAATGTGTAGAAACAGCACAGATTCAGATACTTCTGACACCATGTTTCATGTGGTGCTAATAATGACTGTACAAGCCATTAGTGTACGGAAGCCATGATCTTAGAAGAGAACCAGCAGACTAGGAAACTCAAAACACAGGAAACAAGTGCAATAGAGATGAATCATAGAGTTGCATATAAACTAAACATAACACCCATAACACTCAGCACTAATGCAGACTCCTCCATTACAGACTAGGAAGTGTCTCATTGTGTGTGTGAATCCTGACACTCAGCACTCAGCACAGAGCAAGGCTGAAGCGGAGTGTCAGGGAGCGTGGCCGACCAAAGTAGTCTATCTGCAGACTGGAGCGTCGCAATGGGGGCGTGGCCGGGCACGGCAAGGGGCGTGACCGGACGCAGCAAGGGGCCGGCGGGTGTCGCCCCGATGGGGCATGTCCGGGCGGGGTACCGCGATGGGGGCGTGGCCAGAGAGGCAAAGGCTTTCATTTAAGACAGAGCCAGAGAGCTGAGAGAGGGAGCAGGAGAGGGGGTGGGGAGAGGGCCAAAGAGGGGGGAAGAGCCAAAGGGGGGGGGGGGGGGGGAGGGCCAAAGAAGGGGGGAGAGAGCCAAAGGGGGGGGAGAGCCAAAGGGGGGGGGAGAGCCAAAGAGGGTGGGGAGAGAGAGCCAAAGAGGAAAGAGAGCCAAAGAGGAGAGAGAGCCAAAGAGGAGAGAGAGCCAAAGAGGGGAGAGAGCCAAAGAAGGGGGGGGGAGAGAGCCAAAGAGGGGGGGGGGAGAGCCAAAGCGGGGGGGGAGAGAGCCAAAGAGGGGGGAGAGGACAAAATACGGGGGAGAGAGAGCAAAAGAAAGGGGGGAGAGAGAGAGCAAAAGAGTGGAGAGAGAGCGCAAAGGAGAGGGGGGAGAGAAAGCAAAAGAGAGGGGGGAGAGAAAGCAAAAGAGAGGGGGGAAGAGAGGGGGGAGAGAGCAAGGGGTGGGACCGCTGTACTGCAAAAAATGGCCCGTGTACACAGGCTTTAGTACTAGTACTATATAAAGGACTAAAAGAGACATAAAGCTCTGTTTAAAAATGTAAACACTTTAATATGCAGGTGAGTAAATTCATATAAACATTAAAAATACTAAACCTTGCAAGGTATTAGCTAACAACTATAATGGCATTGAGTGAGATGCAATATGTCAGGAACAATATTTTAAGAACAATATGTGCAAACAATTAAAATAACAACAATATCTAAAAAATCTATAAAATTAGAAGTGCATTTTTTGATAGGAGTACAATGCAATTCTAAACGTAAACAGTACCTTAATAGACCAGGAGCCCAAACAATCCTTTTGCAAGGATGAGCAGTTATATCTATCCGCTATCAACCGCCAGTGAAAGAACAAGGATAAAAAAGTGTTGATTTTGCAGGTTAGGATGAGCAGTAATATCTTTCAACAATCGCTAATGAAAGAACAAGGCTAAAAAAGTGTTGATTTTGATGATTTTGCAGGTTAGTTATGAGCAGTTATATCTTTCAACAACCGCTAATGAAAGAACAAGGATAAAAAAGTGTTGATTTTGATGATTTTGCAGGTTAGGTGGAGAACGTAGATTGTGTAATTGCCTCCAGAGTGTGTCGTAGGAGGAAAGAGTGACAGCTGAGTCAGCTCACAATCCAAATCTTGGGATTGGTGGGTTACTATAAGCAATAGCTTCAACAGACTACGGACTACGTGTTCTTTATTTGTAAACACTTCTATATCCTTTTTTTTCTTTTTTTTTTTTACAGACCCAGAATTAAAGTTTTTTTCCCCTTCCTCTAAGGTTAGGTGCTTCCATTTGTAGAACTCTTTCCGGTATTTCTGTGTGTAACATATAAGTTGAACTTGCATATAGTTTAGTGAAACTGGTACTTGTATTTTAAGACATAGGGGCCTATTTATGAAAGGCCTGTCGGACATGATCCGATATTGCGGATCATGTCCGAGAGACCTCGCTGAATGCAGAGAGCAATACGCTCTCCGCATTCAACATTGCACCAGCAGCTCTTGTGAACTGCTGGTGCAACGCCGCCCCCCTGCAGATTCGCGGCCAATCAACCCGATCATATTCGATCGTGTTGAATTGCGGTGATGTCTGTCCGCCGGACCGCTTTAGACCGCTGCTCCATAACTTGTGTCACGGGCCCTCAAGCTCCATATGGAGCTTGATAAATGGGCCCCTTAGACTATTGCTAAGTATGTGTGTATGTGTCTGTAAATATGCATGTGTGTGTATTCAAATAGGTGTGTATGTTTGTGTAAATACGGTATGTATGTGTGTCTAAATATGTTTGTGTGTGTATGTAAATAGGTGTGTAGGTATGTTTGTGTAAATATGTGTGTATGTAAGTGTGTATGTATGTGTGTATAAATAGGTGTGTGCAGGGGCGGAACTACCATTGGTGCAGCAGGTGCAGTGGCACCAGGGTCCAAGTGCTGGGGAGGCCCCATAGCAGACAGTCTATACATGGGCATGTGCAGAATGTGTACAATTCAAATGTAAGGGAGCCTTTTATTAGCGCAGGCTTCAGGTCTGTCAGTCAATTCATCCATCCGCCAAATCATTATACAGAACAGCACATATTTTATTGCTATTACTTACTGCTGAGCTACCTTTGGGGGCCCAACAAAATATTTGCACCAGGGCCCTCTATTGAGGTGGTCTGCTACTTGGTGTGTGTGTGTGTGTATGTAAATGTGTATGTATGTGTTTGTAAATATGTATGTGTCTCTATAACAAACTACATTATTCAATTACTCCTCCTCCCTCTCCACCTGCACTGTTCATTAGCCCATCTCTCTTAAACTCACCTTACTTTTGTACTCACAAATTTTACCTATTCCTAAACACTCTCTCTCCCCCTGCACCTTGTCTCAAAAGCAGTCTTATTACTGCAAATTTGTATGTCATCTCATGTCACTCTCCCTCTTGCTTTTACTAACTGCTGGTGACATCTCCACTAATCCTGGTCCCCAATAACTGCCTAGCCGTGCACATCCATGTATACCATCCCACAGACTCAAAAAACAAAACTCTGACAACATTACTCACATTCCTCTTGCATTAAAAGCCACTACCCCTTTCACTTGTGCACTCTGGAACTCTCGCTCTGTTTGCAACAAACTCACTTCTATACATGACCTCTTTATCTCCCACTCCCTCAACCTTCTGGCCCTAACAGAAACCTGTCTCTCTCCTCTAGACACAGCATCCACTGCTGCTCTGTCACATGGGGGTCTCCACTTCAGCCACACTCCTAGGTCTGGTAATAGACAAGGAGGTGGTGTAGGTATTTTACTTTCCTCTCGTTGCACCTTTCAATATATACATCCCATCTCTTCCCTCACATTTTCCTCATTCGAAACCCACATGATTCGCTTATTCTCTCCTCTTTCTATACGTGTTTCAGTCATATACCGTCCTCCTTGCTCCTCAACTTAATTTCTAGATCACTTGGCTGCCTGGCTATCTTATTTCCTTTCCTCAGACACCCCTTCCCTCATTCTTGGTGACTTCAACATCCCTCTTGACAATCACACTACCTCCTCTGCAAAACAACTGCTGCAACTCACTTCCTCTTTCGGTTTGTCGCAATGGACTGATTCTCCCACTCACAAAGATCGTCACTCCCTTGACCTTATCTTTAGCTATCGATGCACTCTCTCAAACTTCACAAACTCCCCCTTTCCTCTTTCTGACCACCATCTCCTTACTTGCAACATATCATCCCTCCCTACAACTCTCCCTCCTCCTGCTCCTCACACCAAATTTCACAGAAGCATTATGTCATTAGATCAACAACAGCTTTCTAATTCCCTCAAACCTCTCCTCTCATCCTTCTCCTCCTTTTCCTGCCCTGACCAATCTATCTGCCACTATAATTCCACCCTTACATCCGTCCTTGACAATCTCGCCCCTCTTACCATAGCTCGGAAAGCAAACACTCATCCTCAGTCCTGGCATACTCCTCTGACATGATACCTACGCAGATGTTCCCGTACTGCTGAGCGGCACTGGAGAAAATCTAGCAGTTCAGCTGATTTTCAACATTACAAATTTATCTTGAACTCCTACTACTCTGCCCTTAATTTCCATAAGCAACACTACTTCTCTACTCTTATCTCTAATCTTTCTTCAAACCCAAAACGTTTGTGCTCCACTTTAAATACTCTTCTCCGTCCTCCCCCACCTCCTAATACAACTTCTCTGTCAGCTCAAGACTTTGCCAACCACTTCAATAACAAAATTGACTCCATCAGAAATGAAATCAGCTCTCAACATAATTCCATTCTCTCACCCCCTCAAATGCTCTCAGTCAACCACAACCCACATAACCTTAAAGGGACAGTATACTGTAAAATAGTTTTACCCTTAATGTTTTACAATTGCTTTTTTTACCAACTGCAGAGTAAAAAATGTATGAAAATTAGCCTTTTAAGGCTTATTTTTGTATATTAAAGCTCTGATTTTTTGTTTTGAAGCCCCAACCTAATAAAATGGGTTGAGCTTGTAGGTTTAATCAGATCTCATTACTGTATCACATTGTGCATATATACCTGCTTCTTTATCTTATATCTGTCCTTAAAACAATCACCAGTACTTTGAGAGAACAATGGAAAATCAACATTGTATTACCTTATCTCTGCTATATCCGACTGGGAGTGTAATTTCTTCTGCTGGCTGTGTTTACAAAGCTTATCTATAGCTGGTACGCACGGCCACAAACTTTCAGAATAGGTGGGGATACCACATGCTAAATCAACTATTTCAAATGCCAATATAAGGGTAAAGGAGCTACTTGTAAACAATTTAATACACTCCAGCAGGTAAAGTGGATCATTGGGAACAAATTAAAGGGGAGAAATTTTTTGAGTAAACTGTCCCTTTAAACTTAGCTCATTCTCCCCTGTTACTGAGGAAGAAGTTTCGGCATTTATACTGCGCTCTCACCTCACTATCTGTCCCCTTGACCCTATCCCCTCACAGCTACTCCCCTCCCTCTCTGCCACCCTTACCCCTATACTCACACACACTTTCAACCTCTCCCTCAGCACCGGTATATTTCCCTCATCGCTGAAACATGCACTGGTGACTCATACCTATCCTCAAAAAACCTTCCCTTGATCCTACCTCCCCATCCAACTACCGCTCTATTTCCCTCCTCCCTCTTGCATCAAAGCTTCTCGAAAAACTAGTTTATGCACGCCTATCCCATTTTCTTACAATAAACTCCCTCCTTGACACATTGCAATCTGGATTTCGTCCCCATCACTCCACAGAGACAGCAATTGTTAAGGTTACCAACGACCTACTTACAGCAAAATCAAAAGGCCACTTCTCTCTGCTTATTTTCCTTGATCTGTCCGCAGCCTTTGACACTGTTAACCACCCTCTTTTGTTCCAAACCCTCCAATCCTTCCGCATCTGTGACACAGCCCTCTCTTGGCTATCTTCCTACCTGTCAAACCGTACCTTTAGTTTAGCCTTCTCTGGGGCCTCCTCTGCCCCGTCACCACTTTCTATCGGAGTACCTCAAGGCTCTGTCCTCGGTCCCCTTCTCTTCTCAATCTACACGTCATCACTAGGTTCTCTAATAAAGTCCCACGGTTTACAATATCATTTGTATGCCGATGACACCCAAATCTACTTCTCTGCACCAGACCTATCTCCTTCCTTGCTAACCCGTGTCACTAACTGTCTTTATCACATCTCTAACTGGATGTCCTCTCACTACCTCAAGCTAAATCTCTCCAAAACTGAGCTCCTTATTTTCCCTCCTTCTTCTAAACTCTCCACCCCCAATCTCTCTATAACTGTCAACAACTCCACCATTATCCCTACCCCGCATGCCCGATGTCTCAGGGTCACATTTGACTCAGATCTTTCTTTCACTCCTCACATTCAGTCATTGGCTAAAGCCTGCCGCTTCCACCTTAAAAAATCTCTAAAATTAGACACTTCCGTACACAAGACACAACTAAGATTTTAATCCACTCTCTCATTCTTTCCCACCTCGATTACTGCAACTCTGTCCTCTCTTGTCTCCCCTCCTGCCGCCTAGCTCCTTTACAATCCATAATGAATGCCTCTGCCAGACTCATCTTTCTTACACGTCGCCCTTCATCTGCTGCACCTCTCTGCCAATTCCTTCACTGGCTTCCTCTAGGATCAAACACAAAATTCTCATTCTGACATACTAAGCCCTCAACTGCACTGCTCCCCCCTATATCTCAGACCTTGTCTCCAGATACTCTCCCTCCCGTCCCCTTCGCTCTGCTCACGACCTCCTACTCTCCTCCTCTCTTGTCACCTCATCACACTCCCGTTTACAGGACTTCTCCAGACTGGCTCCCATCTTGTGGAACTCTCTGCCTCGCTCCACAAGACTCTCTTCTAGTTTTAAAAGCTTCAAGCGCTCCCTAAAGACTCTACTGTTCAGGGATGCATATAACCTACGCTAACCTTTCTTTATACCAGTTCCTCTCCTCCATTGCTATCCCCTGAGCCCCCTTAGCATGTAAGCCTAAGAGTCCAGCTGTTTGTAGATCACCTTTTTAAGAGCTGACTACAACAGTGCAACTCTTGGCAGGGCCCTCTACCCATTATAATTGTTTTGTTGTACTCCGCCTTTGTTTATAGCGCTGCAGAATCTGTTGGCGCTCTACAAATAACCGATAATAATAAAAATAATAATGTATGTGTGTGTGTAAACAGAAGTCTATGTATTTGTATGTAAATATGTGTGTGTGTATGTAAATAGGTGTGTATGTATGTGTGTGTAAATATGTATGTGAGTATATGTAAATATGTATGTGTGTGTCTGTGTGTGTAAATATGTACTGTATGTGTGTAAATATGTATATATGTATATATGTGTGTGTGTGTATGTAAATAGGTGTGTATGTATGTATGCAGACATCCCAACCTGCAAAAACTCATTTCAGGGAGGTGGCTTCACCGGCTACTGCGCAACTCCCCCCCCCCCAAAAAAAAAGTGGTTTAATATCCCTTTAAATTGTTACCTTGTTGTTTATATATATATATATATATATATATATATATATATATATATATATATATATATACCACTCCACTCTGCACAGGCATAGGTTGCTCCAGGGCCACCTGACCTCTTAAGAGTATGGGAGTCTGCACAATATAGAGGTATGGGAGTCTGAACAATATAGAGGTATGGGAGCCTGCACAATATAGAAGTATGGGAGCCTGCACAATATAGAGGTATGGGAGCCTGTACAATATAGAGGTATGGGAGCCTGTTCAATATAGAGGTATGGGAGCCTGCACAATATAGAGGTATGGGAGCCTGCACAATATAGAGGTATGGGAGCCTGCACAATATAGAGGTATGGGAGTCTGCACAATATAGAGGTATGGGAGCCTGCACAATATAGAGGTATGGGAGCCTGCACAATATAGAGGTATGGGATCCTGCACAATATAGAGTTATGGAAGTCTGCGCAATAAGTGCTCCCTGATCTAGTTATAGCGGAGCGGCAGAAGAAACTCTCCTGTCTATCATCTCCCCCCCATCCAAATAATTGTTAATACCAGCTTTGCTTGTTAGATCTAACATAATAAACACTTGATCTAACCTGATCTAACAAAAATCCATTAGCCTGAATGATTTTTTTGTCTGAGATTTTGATTTGGGTGGTCACCCCCACATAATTAAATATCTAATATCTGTTTAATTATGTTAGATCTAACAAAGCAACTGACTGACCATAGCTGATCTAACAAATATCTGTCAAATTATATAACTTTTTATCCACTTTTTTGTTAAAGGGACACTGAACCCAATTTTTTTTAGTTCGTGACTCAGATAGAGCATGCAATTTTAAGCAACTTACTAATTTACTCCTATTATCAATTTTTATTCATTCTCTTGCTATCTTTATTTGAAAAAGAAGACATCTAAGCTTTTTTTTGATTCAGGACTCTGGACAGCACTTTTTTATTGGTGGATAAATAGGCTTACCATAATTTTTAGAGGTGAAACTGGGACCACCTGGTGCGGTGCCAGTGGGGGTGTGGTCAAGGGGGTGTGGTCAAGGGGGTGTGGCAATTACCGGTCCTTTTAAAGTTGTAGCTTTTATGTGTGTAATATTTTGTGGATACTCTACCCTTCCTCAGTCAAACAAGTGAATCACACAGTTTAAATAGACCATAACACCACCCCCTAGTGAAAAAGGCACCATTACGTTGTCATGGCAAATAAATCATTAATCTAAATCTCAGATTCTAAATAATGCCAAACATCAAGCATAATTATCACTTTCACAATTTAATATCTGCAGTGTAATATATGTTTTATGTGTCTAATTAAGGAACAGAGCCAAATACTGATAAGGCATAAATACAACATTGAAAGTAAAAAAGAAACACGTACCTGCTAAAGCTGTTTAAGAGGCTACTCTTTACCATAATGCAGGAAGATTATAGCCAAAATGCTATCCTGCATTAAGTAAAGCAAGATCCAGGCCAAAAATCCTTCCTGTCTGTACTTCCTAGTCATACCCATATGATTCCCCTAAAGGTGTATCACCGGCAATGTCACCAGGGGTCGGGGGGTGTTAAATTCGTAGAAAAATAAACTAAGTAATACTACAAAATTAAAAAACCCTATGCTGCTCACTCAGCCTGTATTACTAAATGTAAACTTTGAAGGACACAAACGTTACGCTAAGCAGGGCTGTA